>NW_026251784.1:0-174303 GCF_025024155.1 Gamsiella multidivaricata
AGAATGTCGATCACACAGTGGGACAAGGACTTCGACAAGATCAAGTTTGATGTGGCGCATGGTCGAGGCAATAAGTGCACGCTTTCCAAAAGTCCAGTCGACCTATTACGACATATCATGGATGAGACCATCTACAGTTGGCTGCTGGAGGTTCGAAAAAACAATGGCGTTGTTAGTGGTCTCCAGCTTGAGGCTGCAGCCGATTCCGTTCTTCACATTTTGATGGACGACATTTGCGGCATCGACGATATTCATCATGGTCGTGCAATTTCTTTCACGGCGTCGTGGCGATCGAGGATGACCCAAGAGTATAGTGTCACCTACTGCAGTCTTCAAGGAGAAGCGGGATCTGTCGACAAGGACGCCATTGCAGAAAGAATGGAGGGAATCCGCAACATATGCTCTAACTTCGAGCCCGACAACATCTACAACTGCGATGAGACTGGCATGTACCTTAAGGAGCTTTCCACACACTCTTACACTACGGAGGAATTTGTGAGTGGTGCCAAAGCAGAGCGGGGAGAAGCTCGAGTGTCGATTCTCTTCTGTGTCAATGCTACTGGATCTTCGCTTGCCCGAGCAGCAGCAGTAGAGGCCTTGAGACCTCTTGTCATAAGTAAGCCCTCAAACACGTCGTATCATTGTTCCGAAGAAAAAAAATAAATGTTAATTATTTTGTCTCTTTACTTATTCTAGGCGCGCATCTTGCTCGAAATATCCAACCATGCCCTGAGGTTCCTGTCACCTCGTTAAAACATGGAAAAGGATACATGACCGGGAGGCTATTCAAGGAATGGCTTCATGCTCTCGATGACATACTCACGAAAAAAAGTCTTCTGCTTATCGACTCATGTGGGGCACACGGCAAGCCTAGCGACAACGACCCGCTTGTAGGAGAGATATTTAAACATCTTCAGATCGGGCGCCTGCCACCCAATTCAACATCCGTCACCCAACCTTTGGATCAAGGGATAATCAGTGTATTCAAACGAAAATACCTCGAGATGCTCAGCAATAAAGCAGTTACACAACAGTATGCCACCGGAAGGAAGATTACCAACGGCGAGGCATGGTCGCTTATTCCATACGCGTGGTCTCATGTCAAGGCTGCGACAGTGAGGCATTGTTTTTGCAAAGCGGGGGTCCTTTCAAAGGCGCAAGTTGACAGGCTGGAGCGGGAATCGTTGGACGTGGAGGAGCAAACACCAATGTATCCACCTGTGCCAGACACTGACGCAAGTCGAGTCAAGGAGCGTTATGTGCGCTTGATTGCTTCAGTCATGGACGGAGAAAGGATCCAGTTTTCTCTCGATAAGAACCAAAAGGACGCCCAAGATATGGCAGAGGAGATCAAGCAGAAGTTGCGCAATAAGATCGCCAAGAGGTATGGCCCACGAGACAGGAGTTCCTCAATCGAGCAAGATGCTATCGACTCATTCAAGTTCATGTACCAAGGACAGAGTCTTGCAATAACGGTGGTGGAGATGCTCAAGGATAAGGACGCTATTAGCCGAAGGGCAGCAAGGTGTGTGATCCGTAAATCCAAGCAGAAATAAAATCGATTGAATAACACCTTTAATATATTTCAATTTAATCGAAATGCTGCACTTTCACTATGAAAATTGCAGCATTCAGCAAAATGCACTGTAGTGCACATTCATTATTTCCGCACGCGAGAAAACAATAAAACCCAACGCTATTTCGAGCCAATCAGCGAGTTAGTGCGGAAAAGTTCAGACTACTCTCCACAGTCGGTGACGTAGTCCATGTGGCGAACGTCCCTCTGTAGTTGACCTGGCTCCTTCTTCCTTCTCTACTTGCCGGCATTGTTCCATCGCAAACACCACCAGGACATAGCCATAATCAACAGGACATAGCCATAATCAACAGGACAAGAGTTCGCCATACATCATGCTGTATGACCAAACCACTTTTCCCGACACCATCAAGTGCTAGGACAAACCCACTTTTCAATGGCCTGCCCCAAACAGCGACGCAAGCTCTGATGCATGTTCGTTTTGATGCTTTCTTCCTAGGTTCGAAATCGATGGGCTGCCAGTCTACTTCCCGTATGACAGGATTTATCCAGAGCAATATGCCTACATGTGCTCTCTCAAACAGACCCTCGATGCTCAGGTGCGTTACCCCGGAAAGCTATCTCTTTTGTTGGATGCAGAAAAATTCTCTGCGGTAGGGTTTTCAGTCTGCAAAAACCAGGATATGCTAACACGCTCTGTTCTTGGCCTTGTCCCCATCCTCATTGCTCCTACAGGGTCATGGAGTGTTGGAGATGCCCTCAGGAACAGGAAAGACGGTATCACTCCTGTCCCTAATCGTTTCATATCAACAGGTACGAATGAGGATGTTTGATTCGACATTCTACGCCACCAATTTTGCCATGTAGTACACTCCTTTGCTAACGCATATTTTTATCCCCCCTTCCTCCTTTAATGACTATACTAGTTTTACCCAGAAAAACGCAAGTTAATCTACTGCTCGCGTACAGTACCCGAGATCGAGAAGGCCCTGGCCGAGTTGAAGCGATTGATCGAATATAGAAAGAGTTGCGGATTAAATGAGACAATTCTGGGATTGGGACTGACGAGTCGTCGAAATCTGTGTCTTCACCCCTCGGTCAGCAAAGAGAAGAAGGGCAAGGTTGTAGATGCCCGTTGCCGCAATTTGACAGCACCGTGGGTGCGAGAGGCAGCACAAGCAGGACAGGATGTCGAGACGTGCTCGTTTTATGAGACTCTGGAGAATGCTGATCTTCGGGAGGAAGTTGCGGACGCCATCTACACTTTAGACGACATCAAGGAGATGGGAAAATCCAAGGGCATATGTCCATATTACATGGCGCGGCGCATGGTAAGTGATTACTTACATCATGCACTTATTGTAATATGTCCTTGCTGAGCAGCATCTGAACGACTTTGCCCGTACATCCGTCCTTTAGCTAGCGTATTCGAACGTTATCATCTATTCATACCACTACATGTTGGACCCCAAGATTGCGGATTTGATATCAAAAGAGCTGTCAAAAGATTCGATTGTTGTATTCGACGAGGCGCATAATATCGGTACGTACGCGTTTTTTAATTTATGTGACCGTACTAACCAGCATGAATTCATCTAACAGCTGAATATGCTCTTTTCGGCTTTTAGATAACGTCTGCATCGAATCATTGAGTCTGGATGTCATGCGACCGACGCTGGAAGCAAGCTCAAAGAGCATCACACAGCTGTCAGAGAAAATCGAGCAGATGAAGCAGCAAGGGTCAGAAAAGCTGAAGAACGAGTACGAAAAGCTGGTTCAGGGTTTACAAGATACACTGCAGGCACGGGATGATGGCTTGGTCATGGCCAACCCAGCACTACCAGACGATCTATTACATGAGGCGGTCCCAGGAAACATTCGAAAGGCGGAGCACTTCGTTGCATTCTTAAAGCGCTTTAACGAGTACCTGAAGACACGATTACGGGTTCTTAATGTTACTGCAGAAACGCCGTCTTCGTTCCTACGACATTTGAAGGAGATTACTTATATTGACAAGAAGCCGCTCCAATTTTGCGCAGAACGGCTATCGATTTTGATCCGCACATTGGAACTGAATAACGTGGATGAGCTGCAATCGTTACAGAAGGTCGCTGCACTAGCAACATTGGTAGCAACGTACGACAAAGGCTTCATGTTGGTTTTGGAGCCATACGAGACCGAGAATGCGACGGTACCCAATCCTATCCTGCGGTTCGCCTGCCTCGACGCCTCAATCGCTATCCGACCTATATTCGAGCGATTCTCGTCTGTGATCATCACCTCAGGAACGCTTTCGCCTCTGGACATGTATCCCAAGATTTTAGACTTTAAGGCGACTGTCTTGGAGAGTTATCCGATGACCTTGACACGGAACTGTTTTTTGCCGATGGTCATCACACGTGGATCAGACCAGGTTGCTATCTCGTCCAAGTTTGAGGTCCGGAATGACCCAGCGGTGGTGCGAAACTTTGGCAACATCTTGATTGAGTTTGGCAAGATTGTTCCGGATGGCATTGTGGCCTTCTTCCCAAGTTATCTCTACATGGAGAGCATCATCGCTATGTGGCATGAAATGGTGCGTGACACAGCTGAAATGACGACCGGTATCATGCATTTCCTGAGTTTGCTGCAATACACTACTGACGATTTGCTTATGCTTGACATTTTTTCAACCAGGGCATTTTAACGGAGGCATGGAAAACAAAGCTGATCTTTGTTGAGACGCCTGATGCAGCAGAGACATCGATTGCTCTAGACAATTACCGTCGTGCGTGTGAGAATGGTCGCGGGGCCATCCTACTTGCCGTCGCTCGTGGAAAGGTGTCGGAGGGAATCGATTTTGATCATCACTATGGACGTGCTGTGGTGATGTTTGGTATTCCATACCAGTATACTGAATCGAGGATCCTGAAAGCACGCTTGGAGTTTTTGAGAGATGAGCATCGAGTACGCGAGAACGATTTTTTGACGTTCGATGCACTGCGCCATGCTGCTCAGTGCCTCGGACGAGTTCTGCGAGGAAAGACGGATTATGGGCTGATGGTGTTTGCAGATCGGCGGTATGCACGGCAGGATAAGAGGTCGAAGTTACCGAAGTGGATCAACCAATACATCACGGACACGAGTGTGAACCTATCGACGGATATGGGAATTGCGATTGCGAAGAAGTTCCTGAGATCGATGGCACAGCCACTGGAGACACAGGCACAGCTGGGGGTCAGTCTGTGGACATTGGAGGATGTGCTTACGCGACAGAGGGCACAGAAGGAGAAGCAGGAGAGGGCTGCACAGCAGGGCGGAATGCATCAGCAGCATTACCAGCAGTACGGAGCAGCAGAGGCACATCTACTGCATGAACGGACGACTGGAGCAGCGTACATGGATGTTAGTTAAAGCAAAGTCGGCTGATCCCAGGAGCCAGGAACTAGGGACCAGGGTCAGGGCCTTATCGCGGACACTGCGCCTGGTATCCCTTCGTCTGGTATTCCGAATTTTACATGTATTTCGTGCGTAACTTTTCCCTATAATATTGTATTTAAAAAGTTTTTTTTTATGCTGCCGCTTCCCATGCCCTTGGTGCAAATTGAAGGGTAGTTTGTGCCTTGATTCATGCCTTTACATTCCAGATCCGTAATACTTCAAAGTGAGTATTGGCAAGCAAAGTCGCCCTCCCTAAAATGATATTCCGCTCCAAATCAATGTAACAAAGTTTTCTGACAGACAAAGGGATAAGCTCCGCAATAAAACTGTAAAATAAGATTTCGATCCAATCAGTCTAAACAAGTTTGTTCTGAAGAAAATGACCCTGTTTCCTCTTTTCGCTTCTTCCGCTTCCATCCCTCCCACCCTTTCGCTCATCGCTCTGTATTTTGTATTTCGCCCAATTGGTTATCACACCTCCCACGCCTTGCTTTTCCTTCGACACCGTTCTCGACTTTTATCCCCTCCTTGACTCGACCCATTATGAAGTCAACTGTTTTCTCTTGAGGTTCACACTCGACCATCATCACCATGAGCGCAGCGACTATTACCGCCGATACAACAACTTATCCCACCAATATTAATGTTAGACCACCTCTGTCGCAAAAAGTCCAGGCATTACTCCACTGGGTCGCGAGAACTCTATCCTTTCGAAAACTTCTTCGAAACATCCGTCTGCTGATTCTGGCCCTGGCGTTTGTGTCTCTGATCCTAGATGCGATTACTATATCCTTTGGGATCAACGTTATGGGCTTGTCCCTGAGCGATGTATCGACAGAGATGGCCTTTTTGCTCACACCGGATTTGCTTGCGATGATGATGGCGTTTGTGCTGTTGGTCTATTCGTCCAAGGCGGCGTGTTGCTGTTGTTTCCAAGTTACTCCGGAGGATCATGAGGAGGAGAATGAAGATGGAGGTGGGCCCGAGTCGGTTGACGGTATCGAGCCGGAGGAGCGGAGGCAAAGGGGTGTGGTCGATGGAAATTTTCCGGAGAGGATATCACCCTCTTCAGGAATCCACTCCCGCACAACGACTATTACACCAAGGATTGCTATTACCGCCCCACCGGATAACGATCCTTCCACGACCTATACAGAACCAACGCATGCTCAGGATGCTCAAGAGCACAGACGACGACCGACCTCTACAGACCTATCCTTCATCCAATCCTCACCTTCAATACCCCCACCATCATCATTCACCACCACTACTACCTCTAACAACAAGAAAACTTGGAGCCGGCGGCGGCTATGGTCCTACATCGTTTTCCGGATCCTATTCAGCTTAGGCCTCGCAGCCCTGGCGCTCTACTGGCCCGCCCGCCAGCTTTCTCCGCCGATGGGATACCTCCCCAACATGGGCAGCGACCCCAACGTGGAAGGTGGCCCAAACCATGTTAACAACTATGGTGACGAATATCGTAATGGGACATCCATCAGAGGTGGCAACAACACATCCCAAGGATCAGGAGTGGGCAGCAGCACAACACTCGGCAACGACTCATCCTACCCATTCACGAACTACACTCGCGCCTCAGGGACTCATCATGACTATGATTCCCACCCCGGTCTAGGCCATGGCTACGCCAACAACAACAGCAGCCCGGGGACCTCGGCCGGCGACATGGACTCTGACGACTTCTCGCCTTGGTGCGCTTATGAAAAAGCCTTTGGGGACAACCAAAGCGCCGTGGTCTACTGTCGAGCCAAAGAAATTCGTCCCATCGTGACATACGTCGGGGCGATCTTTGTCGTCATCGAACTATGTGTCGCCGCCATGGCCGGGGATTTTTCAGCTTCCAGATCCAGATCAGCAGGATTAGGATCCAAAAACGAAACTCCGGAAAGGAGTATGGAGGAAGGTAGCGGCGCTGTGATAGACAGGAGAACGAGGACTTCGTATGAGGCAGTGGCTGTCGAAACAGAACCAGGCATAGTCTTGGAAGTAGATCGCGGTGCAGGAACCGAGTCCAGGGGAGGTTATTCACGACGTTCAGGGAAGGCTGTTCTAACCACAGGAACTTCCATTGGTTCGGATCCACAACAATAATAAAAACCCCATAGTAACGCCAATAGATAGGTCGCTTTGTCCAGGACTGACAAAGACGAGGATCGATAGTCCGCATCCATTGAGTTGGATCGTTTCTTTCAACAATACGAGAGTTTACCTTTTCCTGTCGTAGCAGTCATTGAGAAAAGCAATTAGTGGATTGACAATTGAGATATTTATTGTTATAATAATATATAATAAAAAAAAAAACTTTCTAGTGCTGATTTTCAGTCCCCCCTTTGTACTAGGCCCGCTCAGCCCATGAGCTCCTTCAGTTTGCCACTAGAACACTTGAAGCAAAACCGCGCCTGTTTCTCTGCAAACCCAGAGATCGGGACAAATGTACAGGTACCACAAAAAACGCCTCCGCATGTCTTGCAGTTGAACTTTCGCTCCAGCAACGGGAACCGCGTCTGACAGTTCACACACACGGTATCACGACCTGGTTGCATCCAATGACCGCAGCCACTTCCATCCGGGAGCACCCATACGAATACTCGACCGAGAGAGTCGCCTGTATACAGCGCTCGTCTTGCACTGTGTAGCATCAACACGAAGAGAATAAAGACTGTTAATCATATTGTAAAGAGAGCTTTTTGCTGAACAAAACCAAAGTAGATAGACGGAACAATGGAAAACACGTTACCTGGACACATAGAGCGAGACAATGTTGGGAATAGTGCCTCCATCGATCCTCAAACGATCCTCATATTTATATGCCTGTCGCAACCTCAGCGCCCACTTGGTGACACGCGATGCCTGAGAAGACTGCCGAGACCTTGCTCCGGAAGACGACTCATCTTCCACAGAGGGCGATGTCGCCCCAGTAGTGCTGCCATTAGTCCTATTCTCTCCGTTCGTCGACGATTCGCCTTCAGGGAAGGCCGAAACATCCGTAACCTGAGACCCTGACGAAGGTATGATTGTCGAATCCAAAGAGCTCTGAGCGAGCTGGTTGACGTATCCCCTCCCTTGCCCTGCTGGAACGAATTGCGCTGGTGCTCCGCATCAACAACTGCCTTTTCCCACACCTTGATCGTTCCGCGTCGATGACTGGTGAAAATAAGCTCCTGCGGAACCCACTCTCCTGTCCTTCCAGCGTAAAACACACAGTCCAGGATCGGGTCGCCAATTTGGGTCGTGTACTTCTGCAGGATCAAGTCTCCATTGACGGTCCAAAGCCTAAGGACTGGCCCTGAACACGTTGCAATATCACCTGTCGCATCGTTGATGGCCACCACTCGCACTCCATCCTCATGCTTGCCTAACTGGCGGACATATTCTAGTCGGTTGAGATCCCACACGATACAAGACTTATCCTCCGATCCCGATACAATGATCGAGTAGGCCACAGAGATCGCCACAGTATGAACCGTCTCCCGGTGTCCACGCAGACACTTCATCAGCTTGAGCTCGTACGATCGCGACTGCACAATGCGCCAAATACACACCACAGTGTCCCGAGACGTCGTGACAATCGTCCGGTCATCCGCCCACTTCACACAGGTGATCGCCTCCAGATGCAGATTCTCAAAAATCCCCAGCACTTTGCCAGTCTCCGTCAAGAAGAGGCGCACAGAGTTATCGGAAAATCCCCATTCCACATACTTGCTGCATGCAAAAGGCTCATATGCACGCTGGCTATGGCCAACGAACGCCTTGTCTCCCTGATATATGATCTCCCCCACGGGCAGACCAATATCTATCAGAGAAATGGTACAGCCACAGCATTTAATTCCCCTATTCTTTTTCATTCAACACCTTGAAACAAACGCAGATCAGACCATTAGACTATTACCTTTGACTGGAACCACGGACTGGGTCAAGTACTCGGCGTGCCTTGCCAAATTATAGTAATTAGGGCCCAGAGGATCGCGGTTCGGAGGCAAGCGCGGTCCATGAGGCTTCTTGAACAGCTGTCGAGGCGTCTGCCCAAAGTTGTGAATGATACCAATGGTCGCAGACTTTTGAATATGGTCATCGATCGTATCCAGATCGATCGCGCCCTCGTACGACATATGATGGAATACGTTCACAGCCCGAACTGATTCCGGTCCCTGCTGCTTGTATCCGAAGATCAAGTCGATCCACTCGTGCAGATGTGCAGAGACATAGTCGCACTCCAGCGCCTCGCGATGCTTCTCAATAAAGATCTTGGGATCGTCCTTAGCCCACGGTGGCAGCTTGACATGGTCAATCTGTTCACCCGTCGTCTGAAGTGACCCAAAGTTGAATCCATTGGTGTTCATCAAGAACTCGGGCAGGTAAAAGAATTCTGGGATCAGCTCGCGGACATCCGACATGGTCTTCTGAGAGGCCGAAGTCCAAGACTTGCCAATCGAATGGAACAATCGGTCTGCATGATCAAATTGTCCACCCTGGAGCTTCAAGTACTCTTGAGTGAAGGGCTCCAGACGGATCAGGTACGAGCAAACAATCATAGCTGATGAATAGTGGGTTCCGTAATGGAATGGTGGCGTACGATCATCGCCTCCGTCCCAAGTATGATAGCGATCATTAAAGTCTTTCTCGCGGTCCGGCGTCTGAGCACCCATGGGCCGTGACAGGTCTCGGAAGGTCTTTGGGTTGGTCAGGTCGAGCTCTTCGCTGGTGTAGTCAGCTAGGATCCAGGGGAAGACAGGGTATTGCGTTAAGTCATTATAGGTCCTTCCTGCCATCGTATTAAGGTGCATCAGGTACTGGAAGTTCGAAATCTCGTGCTTCTCCCACTTGGCAGTGATGTCGGCGATCGAAGATGGCGCAAAGATGTTGGCGAGCTTGGATCCGAGCGATGTCTGTGCCTGGTTATTATTGCTGTTAGGCTCCACCATGGCTGAACGCTCTCCCATCTGGAGACTGTTGGTCGCTAGAGACCCCACACGGCTTGCGAGTTGATTGTAGACAAGGTCGCGCTGTTGCAAGTTCAGGTTGATCAAATAATTTCGTCCATCTACAAAGAAGAGCTCAAGTGCTACGTTTCTCAGCAGGTATCGGCGACGGTGGACCTCCTTAATATCCTCGAATCGCCATTTCCTGCACTGGTGACGGACCTCGGATGAATCTGACAACGGTTGTTGGGAAGGTGTATTCGACGCGAGGAGCTGCAGATACTGATCACGTTCCGAGTCAGCAACTTCCCTGATGTCTACCACTTCGCCATCCATCTTCTGGAAGTAATTGTCGATGAGATACATGTTGTGTTTGCAGAGCAGGAGCAAGCCCTCCACAGCATCCAGACCAGTGACGCGACTCATGTTATAGACCTCGTATACAACATCCCCAGCTTCGAGCAGTCGTAGGATCTTGCGGTTCGCAGCTTCCTCAAATGCTGGCTCCGCATCACGGTCCTGATCAACATCTGCAGATTCAGGTGCATTCCCGTCGTTCTCGTTTTCAGCCACGTCCTCGTCATTTTCGGCAGCGTTCTCGGAACCCGTGGTCGATGCCTCATCTTGATGAGTGCTGGTATTATCACTCATGCTGTCCTTGTCGCTCTTGACATCCTGGCTCTTGTCAAGAGATGCAACGGAGGCCACGTCCGCCTCCTTCAACTTCTCAATCCTGCTCTTGGGAGCGGCCTGTGCAGGGATAGGGCTGGACTTGACGCTCTTTGGAATACTCAGGTTAGAGATCTTGACATCCATCGAAGCCGAGGATCCACCTTGCTTCGGAAGATAAGGTTCGTCCGACTTTCGGTCATCCACGCGTAATTTCCTCCGCATCCTGGAGCGGGCCTCTGTAAAATCGAGTCGCCAGCGGGTTGGGGTCTTGCTCGTCAACGAATCCTTGTCCTCCCAGATAGCTCCCTTGCGGCATACATCCCGCACAAGGTTCTTCCACTCATTCTTGACGAAACGGACGTGATCGTCCAGGTCCTGCTGTGACTTCGCATAACGGACCTCTTCCATCTCCTGAATGCTCCGTGTCCAGCCTTGAGTCTTGAGTCGGTATTGTTGCAGAATATCTCGCTCCAGGTGCTGTCGGCGGAAAAGTCGCTTCAGCTTTTGTGTCCTGCGGTTGTACTTTTGACGCTGAGAATCCTCGCCGGTCCTGGACTCGATAGACATCATGGTATCCCAGGACCTACGAAATTCTGCAAATATCATCTCAAGCTCCAATGTATGCGCATCTCGCCACTTGACAAACTCGCCATAATTCTATTATTTTAAGATAAGAGGAAGACCAGCCCTTAGTAACGAAAACGACTCAATCCATAAAATTAATGCCCCCTTCAACAATGACTTACTCCCTCGACCAAGGCGCTGAATCCTTCGTCCACCGAATCCTCATCGTCGCTCGGGTGGGTAGGCTTCAGCTTCAACAGCCCAGATGCCTCGATCGGTCTCATCAAGAAGACCAACTTGATCAAAATCATCATGTTAGCTCGCGTTTTGGCGTCGGCCTCAGGTAGGAACGAGAACAGATGCAAAATCAAGCACTTCATAAACTCGACATCGCCTGGGCTATGGCTCAGTAGGATCTTCTGGAAATAGATACACTTATCCAAAAGTGCTTCCAGTTTGGATGTTTGAATCTCAACTCCAGCCTGACACTGTCCCAATGTGAAGCAGACGAGGCGATACAGTAGCGATGTCAGATGTGTTCGAATTGCATCTGGTCGAGAGGCAGAGGCGGGTGGTCCGGACGAAACTGGGGTGGAGATATCGTGTGAGATCGTCTCCAGCACATTTGCAATAAGGTCGAATTGGATGAGGTAGGAGCCCACGAACCAGCCTTGACAGGTGAGATCCACAATCAGTTCACAGAAATGGTCGACGTTAGCCATGACGCGACTGTCCGCCAGTACCTCCGGTTGCGCCTCAATATTCTGCTCCAGCCCGATAACAACATGTCCCAGGAGGAAACTCTGGAAATAGATCTGGTGATCTATTTTTTTTTTTTATATCGTCCATAAAAAAAGACAAACACGTTAGAATAGCCCTCAAACAACTACATTTATCGTAAAGAAAAACAACTTGCCTTTGTAAGCTGGTGGGCAGGACTGCATAACGAAGTCAATGACCGCCAGCGGTCGTTGAGACGGGTCCAGGATAGAGTCGATGCAGACGACAACGAAAAGCTTCAGCAACGACAAAGCAATGGGCTCCTGCACAATCTTCAGATCCACATCGCGAACACGGCCAATATTGGCATTCGAGGATGCTCTCCTGAACGATCCCTCCGAGAACGTCTGGGATACCTGCAAAGAGGTTGTCTGAGCTGCTGTCAAAGATAGACTGGATGTTGCTAGTGTTGCAGACGCTGGCATGGAGACTATGGAGGCTGAGGCTATGGCAGGCGGTGATTCCGACCGTGTGCTTGTCAGAGGCGTTATTTCTGACTCTTGTACCGAGTCAGTGTCGACGGTCTTCGCCTCTGATGCGATGTAAGATGACACAGACGAATACTGTGAGCTGCGTCCTGAGGCTGGTTTTGTCGATCCTAGCTCTGCATCGATTGCTATACCAGTCGTACCGGATGACTCGCTTGTATGCTGTCCTGGTTCAGACGCAATATAATCCAGCTCTGATTCGACGACCATTGCCTTGGAGCTGTGGCAGATGAATGGGAACATGATGCTGGCCATATCGTCGATGAAATCCTGGCGAACAAAAGTTTCCCTGAAGATTCTCGAGCTCATCTGCATCTCGATAAAGAATTCGATCAACGTCTGGTACGTCTCCACAATGCGTGCAGCTCGATCCTGATGCGTTCCAGATTTGCTGTTTGCAGGTGTCACCGCAGTGGCAACTCCATTCTTGAGCATGGTCATCAGCGTGGGCAAGATATCGAGGCAGGCAACTCGACCAGTGGCCTCAATCGACTCGCCATATAGGCTGTGAAGCGTTTCATTGTCCAATGGAGTGCGCAAGGGGACTTCACAGACATCCACGCCGAGCAGGATACAGAGCACTACATGGATCATCGGCACAAAATTCCAGAACTGTGGGATATACGACTGAAGAACTAAGAATCCGTATGATGCCTTGAACTTTGCTAAATAAGCCGGGCCCTGAGTATACAAGAGTCGAGCCAGGATCCTCGTGGCAAGGATCGCACCATAAGGATTGCCGTGATTCTCGATAAATAGCAATGTCCATTTGTTGGTGATTGTTGTCGCAAACTTTTGCACATAGTCGACATTGCCTCGCTCGCACAAAATTTGCTCCAGCATCTCCATGATAGCATTGCCCATGGCAGCGTGCTTGAGAGTCGAAGAAATGGGTGTTTCTCGAGGGTCCAGCACAATCTTAACATTTAACGATGCCTTTGCGTTCTCCAGATCGTCCGCACCCGAATCCGCTCGTCGATGGGATGACACCGACGTTGAACGGTTCAGGTTGGCTATTGTAGTTTTATGAACTTACTTTTGTTAATGTACTGTCACATCGGGTATTCATAAAATTACATGAATAAATCGCCTCCTTACTCTGCTTTAAAGTCGATACCAGGAATGTCGCTAAGTTGCGCACTGTCTCCGTCGAGAATTGATTGAAAACGACCGTTTTCATCGCATCAACATAGCTCGGAAGCTGGACGGCAGGGTATTTTCCAGTTCGCAAAGGAGCCAACATCTTTTTGACAACATCTGGAAACAGAGGAATAATACATCATAATGATTAGCCACTTACAATTGGCACAAAAAAAAGAAAAAAAAAAGAAAAAGAAAACTGGATAAGCAACTTACGCATGGTGCTGAGGCGTTTAACGTTCAAGGAGGACTTGTGGCTATGCTGCAAAAAGATCTTGAATTGCTCAAGATGAAGCAGTTGGATCTCGATGTCTGTCTTCTTCCAAATATCCATGTCCAGCATCAAATGTCTGAACGCAAACGAATTCGTGATCACAGAATCACTATAGCATTGGAGTTGCGAATAAAGAATGATGGTCAGCAAACTTAGTAAAATTCCCCGCACGAGTTTGCAGTTCTGATAGGCGTTCACCTACTCTGGGTATTCGAGATCCATGCCCACAACACTCAGCAGAGTGTTCATCATTTCAATCGAGAACAGCGTCTTCTTTTGCTTTAGGATATACCCGAGGATCTCATAACCAAAGATGCGTTCCATGTCCTCGGAATTCCTCCAGCTGCATCTGATCAATTGATCCAGCAACAGAACTGCTTTCTCCAGCGTAGCCGTATCCTAAAAGAAAGAGTAGATGCAGGGTTAGTTCCATCCACCTCGCATTGTCAGTGAAGAGAAACCGGTTTGGCGAGAGGTGTTACCTTTGCACTCTCGACAATTCGCAGAGCGACGACGCATCCGCCAACTTTCCAGATCGAATCATCCAGTCCGCGTGGAGCAGCAACCAGAGGGTTACCGACAAGGATCCCAATCGCTGAGAGTGGATTGATGCCACGGTGAATCCTGGGGATTGCAGAATTGAACAAAATCCTGCAGAACTGATCTTTCTGCTGAATCCCGGCGAGTTGCCCAACAGTCCTTGTGTCTGTAGTATCCAGCAGATTCCTGCCTGAGAATGCAAACACCAGCTTGTCTTCTGGAATGCTGTTTCCAATTGTACCGCGAATAGCGTTCATAAGCGCGACCTGCTCCTCGTGACTACGGCTATTGGGTGATGATCGGCGTCGAGCTGCCTCCAAATTGATGTTCAATGCGGTTGAGGTCTCGTATGTCTGGAACTTGCCAAGTGAATCCTGGAAGTTACCATGGTACCGCGGGCTCAGGTTGTACAGGACATCCATGATCTGTACATCCAGTGGCTCATCTACGAGATAGCATGGCCCCAGATTCCAAGAAAGGGTTAACCCATCCTTCCTAGCTGTCATCTTTGGCTTCTGGTGTCGTCCTAGGTACCCCCTGACCTCTCCGCTAGGTGAGGAAAGATATCCACACTTGATCTTGTCTCCGAGAATGCCGTCGATGTAGACCGAAAGCGAGCCACCAGGTATGCTCAGTTTGGGCTTTGAATGTACGATTGCGAGGTGGTACCAACGCCCGATCTCGAATGCAAAGTTGAACGATAATGAGTGATGGTGCGAAACGCTCACAACAAGCTTATGCGTCTCCGGTTCAATCTGCACGCTGAGGTAGCACCGCTGATCTTCATCAGAAATCTCCAGGATCTGAATAGGGAGCTCCTCATCAAACGACTCGATGCATAGCCATCCCAAGAACGTGTATCCAGTTGTCGGCGGGAAATTGTGTGCTCCTAATGAACGCAACTCTAGGCGACTGTACCCATCAAACTGCACGAAACTGGGCCAACGCGAATGCGTAACGCCGTGAAGCAGCATATCCAACAAGCCAGAGCACTCTCCAAACGAAATTTCCTTGGTCGCACTGAACTTTTCCATGAGATACCTGAATCCAACAGAAGACATGCCCATCTCGATCAATCGCTTCGCAAGTCGGGACATGATATCGCGCATGACGTTGTTCTCGTCAAAAGATGGATCGCCACTGTTTTCAATCGCCAACGATGGGTTGTCGAAAAGCGCCTTCAAAAGCTCATCCAGCAATGCAGTCTGACCCATAAGAACCTGGTTCCTCCTGTTTGCGCATGACAACGCGAAAAGTGACATCATCCCGCAAAACGCGAGCGACTCCTGGTCTTGCAACTTCACGCAGATCCCCCAGATTCCCAAAACGACGTGAGGATTTTGAACGCAGATCTTGGGGCTGTTGAGCCACTTGGCTACCATCTCAGGCGTCTGCTCAATCTCCTCGGGATCGTCGAATATGTGTAATACAGACTCGTTCTGGGTGGCGAAGGCGAACAAGATCCCCAGCATGCTTGCAGCATCTCCGTTGGGACTAAAGACTCCTGTGAGCTGAAGAGCATCCGCAATCGATCTGAATCCGATATGTTCTTCAAAGTAGCTGCTGTTCCCTGGATGGTCCCGCATCGACTCTGAGAGCACGGAAAATACCTTTGTGAACAACTCCAGCATGTCAACCTTTGTAGGGATCCGCTCATTTGTCTTTGGATCGCGGCGTTGTCTCCTCTTCGGTAAATCGAGTTTCTCAAATCTCTCGATAGTCTGGTAAGCATCCTCAAGGCGGATCAGCAGCGAGACAATAGAGACATATCCACCACCTTCTCTGAAGACATCCTTGAGCTCTGGGCACTCCAAGAACACTTCATTAAGAGCGTTGAGGATCGCCATCTTCATTTTGAAGTCGTATCGGTTCAGAGACTGCAGAATCTCACAGAGTTGGGTGAGCTGATATGGAGCAGACAGCGATTTTTGAGTAAGTGGTCCAGAGGAATTGGTTGGCGGCGATTTACTTGCCGATGCCTCCCTGTCCTCCAGGAAAAATCGATAGCTTTCAACAACAAGCACGACGATGATTCTTAGGATGCCATCCCTGGTCTCGTTATAGTGTAAAAGCGAGAACAGATCGCCTCGGAAACTAGAATGAAGAGTAAAAGGAGATACCTCAAAAAGTTAACAGCTTGCTCTGTTGAAGGACATTGCTTCTATTGTGGTTAAAAAGCGAAGGTGGACCGACATACGTTGACTGGAAGAGCGCAATGTTACTCCTGCTGCCTCGGAGCAGTTCTACTAGACATGCCATGATGCTGTTGAAATGGTGGACCACTTCAATCCCGTATTTTCGCGGCTTTGACTCGCCGGGCGTGAACGCCTTTCCGAAATCTAACACTGAGATCCGGTTGTTGAACTGAGGGCTGCCGAATGTCTCTCTCAGTACGACCGATAGTTCCTCCAGCATGTTGCAGAACATGTCGATGAGTCCAACTTCACGCAATACGTCCTTGAATCCATGCGATGTCTGCAGGAGACTAGCGACGGTATCGCACACAAGTGCTGTTGTCCTTGGTGACGACGTCCCTTGGAAGTGAATTGAAAGGATGACAAGATCACGGAAAGGCACGTAATTCAAGTCCTTGAGCACATATGTGAACAACTCCATGACAGACGACTATATGTTCGATTGTAGGAGCGAATAAGTGAGGGAGAATTAGCGTCGATTTGGCATTTTCTTTTCCTTTTTTAATAGCAGCAAGGAAACGAATAAATAGAAAGACGCTCACCTGGAGTTCTGGATGATAGGTATCGAGACGCTCAATGGCGCAAGAAAGAATATTCAGCCTCTCCAGCAAGAAGTAGTTAATGGGATGGTCTCTGATGATCGACAGAAGAGTGGAGAACACCGTCAACAGAAACTGATGGGGGGGTGCGTTCTGGTCCTTGTTGCCGACGGGTAAGAGCGTCATGTTGGAAATGTCAGGGTATAATAGCGCTGTCACCAACACTTGGCAGGCCACCAGGTTCCGCACCACGGCACCAGCTAAACCACAGAAAAGGATAACGGAACGGCGTTAGGTACCAAAACATTATCAGTACTACTCGCGGTATCAGACTAGTCTCAACAAACATCAATCTTACCATGTTCAGGGCCCACGACAGGAAGTACGAAATCTACATGGAGATCGACGTTGTCAGCCAAGTTGTGACGGGAGATGTCCATTAATGTATTTGATGATTGGCACAATCAGCTCTACCTTGGTGTTGGTAAGGTGTACCCTCTTCTGGAGGTGCCAATGCCTCCTTGTCGATGAATGCCAGCTCCTCGATCAGAGAAATGATAGTGTACTAGTCCAATATCAAGGAAGTAGAACATGGTATTAGAACACTACTTCTTGCAGCATTTTTAATAGTTGACTGGACATTGCTACATGAACCAACCTTGAACGTAAGCATGTCTTCGTCAAAGGGAGGGGAGACGAGAAGCATCGCCAGGATCTCGTAGATCTTGTTTGCCTTAAAGTCATCCAACAATACACTAGACATCAAAGACGACTTCTGCAGTAAACGGAAACGCTCTGTTAGCATCCTGATCCGATGCAGGCAATAAAGAGTGCTCGTTAGTAGCGAACGTAAAAGAAGGTCGTATGAGTACCTTGATCAACTTGACAATTATGCGCAAGATGAGAATGCCCTCCTCCCGATGTACGGAATCGATGCTTCCGTCAACGAGGTATTCCCTTAATGCGTCAGACAGTAGTTTGGCGCACCCTTTCGAGTGAAGATAGGGCATGACATCTGTTTCCGTTGTCTCTACTACAAAGTCAACCACGTCCATGACCCTAGTGTCGTTCAAAATTTTAGTATTAGTCAAGATCCATTTTGATGCGCAAAGTCGAACGCCGTAGTTACTCGATCAATAAGTTCGTTACCTTGCTTTCCATATGTACAGCTCTGCAGGATCCCCTCCCAGGTTACTGTTACGTTGGATGACCAATGCCTCAAATAGCCCATACAACTCATCCTGGCTAATGAGAACAGAGATCACAGGTTTCCTCCATAGTAGCCTCTTCAGTCCGTTCGTAAGTGTTGAAACGACGAGAATAGATGCTACGCTCTGGCTCAAGGGTTCGTCGAATTCTGGAGACGGAAACTCAACGAATGTCAAGAATACTGTCAGTAGTCCCAAATGCACCTTTTGCTGTGCCAGGATCGCCAGGAGATTATCCTGTCGGAAGAAAATAAGGAGGTTGATGCATAAGCACTTCCACACTTTGTATCGATAACACGATCCTACATTCCATTCCGCAACGCCTTCCGGATATGTCTTACCGGTGCCTTTGACAGAATATCGATTGCTTTTAAAGCATGAAACGTCTCTGTCTTGCGGAGAACTTTCATGTATTCTATTTTCGACATTTGAAATCAGGATCAGGACGATACATCGCGGCAAAAGCTTGAAGACACATACATCTAATCCAATCCCGCGCATACCAACGCTTGCTTTCCTCTTCGGCAATGACTGCTGGGTAACAGAATCAACGGCTTGAACTAACTGGGCGCTTGCCATTGCTGTGAAAGCCTTGATGTCATGGATGCTGTATATGCGAACATGTTTGTTGATCCACACGATGAAGGTAGCGAGTATGCAGGGAGGATGCAAGGACAAACGGGATAGATAGAAAGAAAGACCGGTCAGTGTCCCTATCCCATCCCCTAACAGATTGGTAGTCATGTTTATGCCTCGCAGCTCCTCTTCCCATCCAAGCGTTGTTGCATAAATCTTTTGGCGTTATTCCTTGTTTTCAAACGAGAGATACATCCTTGGGACTATACACATCTTCCCATGTGCGGTCACCCTCCTTGGACATTTATTTGTGCAAACGCATGTGTAGATGTATCCTTGATCTGGTCACACCATCACCCTCCGAATGCCTTCCCTTGGTGTGATTGGAATAACGAAAATAAATAAACACCCACCCACACAACAGAGTGGTCCTCTTCGACCTGATGGTTTGATAAAGTGGTTTTCCTTTGACGGTACGCGCACAGTTGAAGACCATTATCCGCAGTATCTTAACAAACAGCCCTGCTCCGGTCATATCCGCAAAATTTGCAAAGTCGTTGTCGGAACTCGTGCTGCCGCTGTCATCCATTCGATCTCGCCAAGTCCTGAAAGGGCTTGATATGAATTCCACTCGAGAACTCTCGTTCGTTACCTTTCCGCGACCAATTGACCAGAGACCTGACGCCCAAAGATCGAGGTGAACAGTTGTAGCGCAACTTGAAATTGTCGGGACCGCTGCTACTCGTGGATAAGAAGAACCAAGAACAAGGTAGCATGCACGATTAGAGTGTTGATGGGGTACCAGTGGAGTCGCATTTTTCTCAAGGAACCGTGTCGAGTTGCCCTGACTTACTTGGTCCTGCTCGGCCTCCATACATGCAAAGAACGCAGTACGCAGTCTACCATAGGCCATTCAAAGCGCGTGCAAAATACACACATGCTCAATTAGCATCAAAGTCCAAAAGAGCTCTTCACTTTCGTTGGTTTCCAGAGATTTGTCGGATCCGTGCAATGGCAATGCTGATCAGCCAGGCTCATCCGCGTCTGGTACAAAAAAACATCCTATGTCCGTGTCCAGCCCTCTGTTCTTCTCCACCTCGCCGTCGAGAGAGAGGCTAAGCTCGCGCTCTGTCACCTTTTATTGTCACTGATGATGATGATACCAAGGCACACCAATAAAAGAACCGCAAAAGGAACGTACTGGGCCAATTCTGCTTGTGAGGTGGTATTCTCGGGTATACCTGCTACGCCTGTCGTGTCTCGTTCGTCCCAGCACCTTTCCAGATCCCGCTCGTTCTGCGAGTCATTATATGACGAGGCTGGAAGAGGCTGGAACTTGCCCACAAGAGTTTTCCACATGTTGAAATGGCCGACTGGGGGGGGGGGAGGTCTTTTCTTTTCGCTGGAGCAAGGAAGGAAGAAGGAGGGTGTGTATAGTACAATTGGAGGTGAGAAAAGGTGCTGTATCGCTATCGGAAGCAATTGAACGATGGCAATTGAAAGAGAAAAGAGCGGGAAAAGGACAGAGGGCGCTAATCAAGGGAAAGAAGAGGAGAGCGCTTTTTTTCTTTCTGTTGAATGGAACGACTGCAGCAACGAAGGAAGCAAGAAGAGGAAGGAGAAGGGGCGAATTGCAATGTGGAAAAGGGAGTGAGTGCAACAAGAATAGGAGAAGAAAGACGAGGAGGGGGAAGAGGGTTCCTACTGATTAGCATCAGTATTGTCGAATCAGAAAAGAAGAAGTATGAAGGTGGGTTCGTCAATGGCCCATGAGTTGAGATGGCGCCCCCGCTTTCTTTTCTTTCGTAAGCCTGTAAGGTCAATGATAGCCTTGTGCTGCATCGCCTCAGATGCACCTCCACATATCTGTCAGTCAATCCGTTCGTCTGAGCTTCAGCCCGCCGCTTTTTTTTTTTTTTTTTTTCTCCCGCGGCTCTATTCGTGTCTGTCCCTCGGGCTGTGCTTGTTGACAGTTGCTGTAAACTAGAGCTGTAGAACTGTGGAATAGAGTCCAGATCATATTCAATCAACTAATACTTTTTTGAAGATCTATGATGCATTCTCACAGCTGCCGTTCCTGAAAGAAAGGGTGGATCTTGTCCCACTCCAATGCCCATTTTTCACCCGTACTCCGGTGTTGCACCTCCACCTGACCAGTCCTCATGAAGCCCTTTCCAATGACAACCATCCAGGGGTATCCAATCAGCTCGGCATCCTTCATCTTGAATCCCAGCGTCGTGTCCGTCCTGTCGTCAATAATCACCTCTGACTTTGCATTCAGCGCCTTCTGCACTACATCGTGCACATCCTCGGCCGCGTTGATGCACCCTTCGTCCTCCGAGGTCACAATCACCACCCTGAACGGCGCAACTGCCTCAGGCCAGATAATGCCCTTGTGGTCATGCGAGGCTTCGATGATCGATGCCAGCAGACGTGTGATACCTAGGCCGTAACACCCCATCTGCATCGGCTCCGGTGTCGTGCCACTCGCCGGCGCAAACACCGCATCCAGGGGCTGAGAGTATTTGGTGCCGAGCATGAATGTGTGACCGATCTCGATAGCCCTCGTCATTTGCATGGGCTCCATCGAGTCCTTGAGCTGGAAGCAGTGAGGACATCCGTCATCTGGTTTGCAATTGTGGTAATCACCATAAACCACCTGGAGGTCCGCATTGGCATCCCTCGAGCGAACCATGGCCTTCAGATCATCAGGAATGTTGCCCTGGAGGGCCACCTGTTTGGATCTTAAGGAAGTTTGTCCTGGATATAGTGATTGGTCCACGCACAGCTTCAGCTTGTCCACCTTGGTATCTCCCAATAACGGCTTGAGATCCTCTAGCGAGTCCACAAATTCTACTTTTCCGATCGCTTTTGATACCTTGATCTCGTTCACATCACGGTCACCGGAGGTCGCCACGGCGACCATTGTGCAGATCTCGGGTTGTGCGTCATCAGCTGAGGGGGTCTTCATGATTCCGAATTTGAGCTTGGGATTGATTCTCACAGCAGATCGGGGGACTACATCCAGCGACTCGATCCACTTGGGAACTGCTTCAGAGTTACGGAACTTCGTCGCAGCCTTGGTGGGATCGGTAGGGATTACACCGATAGCGCGTTCTTCATTTGAGGTGTATCCGCATGATGCGCACGACAGCAGCGAGTCCTCTCCGACTAATCAAACAAATTGTCACTCTCATATCAGTTTCTACAAACGCATCCATCCTTGATGCATGCAAATAAATAGCCCAGCTATTACCTCTTGAAAGAATATGGAATTCATGAGAATGCGTGCCTCCGATATTTCCTGTGTCTGCCTCAGCCTACAACGAGACAGAGCAAGGGTTAACTACGGATCTCTTGTAGAGGATCCCATTTGAAACCACCATAAAAATCGCTAACCACTTACGACAGCATATGGCACGCCAAGTCGCTGCATGATCCTCCTGTACGCCAACACAACTTCATCATAAGTTTTCATGGCCTCCTCCTCAGAGACATCAAATGTGTACAGATCCTTCATCAAAAATTCCTTTCCGCGCAACAGCCCGCTCCTTGCTCGCAGCTCATCTCGAAACTTTCTTCCAACCTGATAGACGCGAATGGGCAATTGACGGTAACTTTGGATTTCCTTAGCGATCAAAGTGGTGACTTCCTCCTCATGTGTCGGTGCCAGTAAAAAATCTGCACCCTTACGATCCTTGACCTTGAACATCTCCTGTCCTGTACTTTCCCAACGGCCTGTCTTTTTCCAGTTTTCGGCGGTGAGCAGATTTGGCAGTGATAGCTTTTGGCATCCGATCTTCTCCAGCTCGTCATCAATGATCCCTTCAATCTTGTCGAGGATCCGCTGACCGTATGGAAGGATGGAGTAGATACCAGATGATGACTACTTTGACAGATCAGAACCCTCGATTACATTAATGCCACGGTGATAGGTGAGGATGGGTTCTTATCCTGCGAATTGACCAATTGAATGGGATGTACCTGGCGCATCATGCCGGAGCGGAGTAGAAGCTGCTGACTAGGGACCATCTCCTGACCGGCGACATGGACAAACTTCTGCTTCGAGGTCGGCACCAGAGTCTTGGAGACACGATGTCGAAACTATCAGTGTTCAATATAGTATAGATAGCTGGCAGTAATGAGTCCAATGCTTCCTGAGCTGCAATAAATCCGTAGTGTGAAGTAGTAGGATGACTTGCGAAACTGAAAGATAAGACTCTACTGTAGACGTCGAGACATGTCGCGCGACTGTCCTGTAAGGGCCGCAGTGTCCGAGCTCTACAGCTCCAAAGGCCCTCATGGTGATCTGCGCCTGCATGAATGCCATTTTCCTGGTGCTCCTGGGTGATCGACAAAAGAGTGAATCCGATTCGAGGGGATCGTTGGACCCCTGTCTTCCCCGAAAAAGGGTTTAATGTGGGGAAAAGTGGCTTTTGGGGGAGCTCGAATCCGTTTCGCTCAATTGAAACGCGCTATAGTGAACGCGACGCGTTCACCAACTACCGCGTGCCAGGTCAATGGTCATTGAAGTAGCCGCTCGTGAAGCAGGTTTTTCGTCAATGGAATAACCCCCCTGTAAGAGTTGCATCTTAGCTCCCTATAAGAATCCCGCTGCAGAGGATTATCGAACATCACTTTGTGTCTCTTCCTAAGATTTCAGGCACCACTTTTGCTTCCGTTGTACAACCATAGTCCACAAGCTTCAACCATGGACCATCTTGCCCCATCATTTCACTCCCCTCCCTCATTATCCCACATATTCCATCGCCCGTGATACCTTTCTGTTTTTATCTTGTCATTGCACAGTCAAGTCTCCATTGGAATGGTCGTACAATGGAAGCAAAAAAGTAGTGCCTGAAATCTTAGGAAGAGATAAAAGTGTTCAAGGGAGCAGGATAATCCTCTGTAACGGAATTCTTATAGGGAGGTAAACAGCATTCTCGCTGGAGGTTAAGATCCAACAAAGAGCGGTATTAGAGTGCGTTCATGCTGCTCCCCCTCCCCTGATCAAGTGCTATTATGTGCGTACATATCACTCACTTGCTAAACCTCTGAAGCACAGCATCTTTATCGTGTCATATTGCCTGTCACACTCTGAAGGTATAGAACATGAGCTGCACTTCATTCGACCGGAATTATATTGTTATGCGTATATTATGTTTTCATATAGCAGCATCTCCTTCATCATCAAGGAAACTGCGAGAACTCGCCCTGCTCCTCTATCACTCTACCACCGATCACATAAGAGACATGATACCTCATCCTCACAACCGCCGTCTCCACAGGAGCCCAGATCGTCATCTCCTGAGTCACCGCTTGTTTACTGAAGGGCGGAACGGCCTGCGCGGACTGAGGGTCGAGCTTGAGCTGCAGTTTCTTTGGAACGGCGACACGGAATGTCAGGGCCGTAAGAGGGCTGTTCTGGTGATTAGAAAAGTACGCCTTAACCTTGTAGACCCGGTCTGAGTTAAATTGTTTCTCTATATCAAGGTCGATTTGTAGTCCATTCTTGTTTATGAGGACGACTGGTTGTAGACGAGAAGGGCGAAATAAGGGTAAAACACGCTCACGAAAATGTTAGCATGAATAATTCATTTATGAACAATTTACAAAAGATACCATACACCATATGATCGCCGGAATAACGCTTACCATTTGATATACCGTTTTCCTGTGGAGAAGCTCCTGTGTTGGATACGAACTCGAAATCGTCCATTGGCGATGACATGGCTTGTACAGGTGATGCCGTTGCCAGTACAGGCTTCAAGGAGGACGTGGATGAGGACGACTCGACAGAAACTGGGTTGACGCTGGCAACGGGCGACGCAAACATATTGTAACTGGGTGCTCCACCTAAGATTACAGTGACATTAGGGAATTAGGCACTGTATGTCATATGAAAATGTGTCGGCTGCATGTTTTCACATACCATTGGAGGACGATGAAGCGAGACCCGCCTTGCTACCGCTGCTGCTGCTATCAGATTGGCCGAGATTGATGCATCCAGCAGCACCCCACGAAGGTGGTGGTGTAATGTCACTGAAGTTGAGGTTCATAAGATCATCCATTAGGTTGCCTATCAAATGATGCACCAGAAAAAAAAAAAAAAAAAAAAAAAAAAAAAGGAATACAGGATTGTTAATTAAGACACTGTATGCGCATCATCCAGCTGCACCTGCAGAATAGTTGTTGCTCATTTCCTTGCCTGTTGTCTTTGGAGTGGTGGCCGTCGGAGATCCGCTGGGCGAGTCATCAAGATCTAACAGGTTGCTCGAAGATTCTCTCTTCTGCTGCTGCGGTGATGATGCCTGCTGAATAGATCCCTGCCTGCCCTGACCATTGCTCTCCTCACTAATGTCAGGAACCGCGACCTTGACGAGGTTTCCGCCCTTGACCTGGTCGTACTGCTCGATCACGTTACTCAAAGCCTCATTCAGTTGTAGCAGCTTGTCTAAAATAAGGTGGAGTCAAACAACCATGCGCGAGATGTTAGTCAAAGGCGGTGGAAATAATTTGCTCCGCATAGTCAGACTCTGCTCCCTTCCTTACCCATGTTGTCAGGATCCTCATCGTCGCTGATAAACTTCTTGACCTTGACATGGGCTGACCTGCAGGTCTGGTACAGTTCCTGAAAAGAATAAAGGGTGAAGAAGCACGTTAGTAAGTGTAGAGACGACGCCTTTAAACATCATCATGAAACTCAAAAAGAGCGGATAAGAACCTCACCTCGAAAATGTCACCTCTTCCTATGATCTCTCCAGGTTTGACATCGTTTAGCATTTCTGTCAAAAACGCCGCCTTTTGCATGATTTTTTGTTGTTCCGCAGAAGCCTGCTCCGCATAATTTGGTTTGTCCTCTTGCTCCTGGTATTTTTTTTTTTTTTTTTTTTTTTTTTTTTTTCCAAGAAGCACGATTGATACAGGGTCAGTAATGATCACTGGTTAAAAGTTCGGAGAATATCGATAGCACTGTTTGAAGATGCTTACATATCCTGTCATTTTTTTAACGAGCTCGTTTGCCGCACGCACATCCTCCGGTCGTCCTCTCCTAATTAGCTCTTGAAGTTTCTAGAGCAAAAATATATATATATATAGAATCAATAGACAGGTCCATTCGGTGACTCAATAACCACAAGATTTCCACGGTGTCTTACAGCTGCTTGCGCTACTCGATCTTCTTGTTCGAGCTCTGCTGGCGACTTTAAGGACTATTTTCATTGATCAGATAACAGAAAATTGTTTTATTGGTATTTGTGCTCACCGACCGCTAAAAGACATTCTGAACGAAGAAAAAAAAAAAAAAAAAAAAAAAAAAAGCTGATTAATACTTACATCTGAAGTGTTCAGCACTGCCGCTGCCGCTGCCGCTGTCGTTTTGGTCTGCGGGAAACGGTATCCCTTGAACGCCAACAATCGGTGCATATCCCTGATATGGACGAGATCCTCCTTGTACCGCGACGCCTTGCACAACGTTGTGTACCATTCCTGAATGAGCTCCAAAATACGCGTCTGCACTGGTGTTGGGACCGTGAGAGGCCTCTCCGGGAACTTGCGGACCAAGCCATTGAGGAACTCCTTGGTCGCGATCTGCAAGTGGAAGGGGTAGCCGCAATTTTTGACACAGTTGTCTAGAAGCTATGATTGAAACGAGCATGAACGATGCAATGGAACGGTTATCCTTGATCATGGAAGGTATCATATACGCGAAGTATTGGAGGTCGTTGGAGCTCGAGTTTACTTACAGTCAGAGCCAACATGCCAACATGCATATTTTTGTGATTAATGAGTCGCACGATATAGATAGCTGCTTCTCGCGGTCTAAAGGTGAATTATGAACCAGCATCCATTGGCGTTAATCGGCGGTGTTCAGATGTTCAGGGATCGTTTACGCTCCCCAACCATGGTTAAAGCTCAATTGCTGTCCGATTGAGGCACAGCAGCTTTCCATACGTGTTCTTCTGCTTCTCTTTGATAACATCGCAGATCTCGAGATTCAACGCTAGATCCGGCTCGTATCGGGTTGGATCACAGGCGCGTTCTATTGCCAAAGAAGAGACGTGAATACAACATGCTTCGGTGAGCGATGCAACGACCTCATGAGGTACCATGGCAGCCTGATCGTATACTATTTTATACCAATATAGGTCTCCAAAACCGATTTTTGCCTGCGTGTCTGGCCGTAGTTCATGTTCTTTGCTGTCTCAAGAAAGAAAAAGGTGGGGAGAGGAAAGGGCTCAAAGAAGCGAAAGGGTGGGGCGAAGAAGAGGATGCACACAATGGATCAATGGACGGAGCGCCATGACGATGAGAGCTATAGAATATCCGCTCCAACGATCCCCCAATAGCGCGAATGTGACGCATAGCCCATTGAGCTTTACTTAGCCATCGCTCATGCTGCCCAACTGTCGTGCGTGGATAAAAAAATGATAGTACACTACAAGAGTAGTCCTCGACTTTCGTTTGCCATGCGATGACCCTTCAACTCTTACAAGTTAGCAGACAACGAAAGCATTGTATTGATCACAGTGGTGAGTGTTTGGTTCTTTATGCGTGAATATATAAAACAATGCTCTACGCTGTATTGTTGAGACATCGAGTTCAAAATCCAGATGAAAACCTTCGGTTGCGACGTTGATGGATTGGTGCGGTATGAACAATATGCGAATGGTAATGACAATGCAGTGATGACAGTAGTAGTGGTTGCGGTGCAGTGTGGTCGCTATCCATCGACTACAAAAAAGTGAGTAGAGAGTTGTTGTTTTCCAGTCCTGCTGAGAAAATACGGGTGATCAAACATGAGCGGCATTCGAGGTCTTGGCCATCTCCGCCAAGTTCTTGTAGACCCTCTTGGTTCTAACCAAAGACGGTCTGGACATCGTCTCGCGACGGAAACTGCTATTTGCCTGCTGGGACACCGGGTATATGCGCGGCATCATGGTGGCAGTCATATTGCTAATGGTTGCTTCACCATCCGAGTTAGCAGGGCTAATCTGGTGTTGCTGTTGTTGTTGTTGTTGTTGTTGTTGTTGTTGTTGTTGTTGTTGTTGTTGTTGTTGTCGTTGTTGTTGTTGCTTCTCCGCCTTCAATAGATCGGACAGCAACGATTGTCGTCTCCCCATGACTGTGCTCTTAAATCCAGCGGACATAGCAAGCGGTGAAGGTCCCTGACGACGAGAACCGAAAGTAATTGGCATCTTCTTGCCAAACAAATCCACCTCATCCTTCTCGTCCTCCTGCATATCGAAATCCTCACAATCACCATCGTGCTCCTCCTCATTCATCCTCGAAGGCGCCATCGTCTGCGCTCTTTGACCCGAGACACGATGTTTGAATACGGACTCCTCCCTCAGTTCTTCCTCGCTTTCGTCCTCCTCGCTCTCTTCACAGACAAAGAACTTAACTCTCGGGGTGGTCGTCTTTCGTTGCAACGGTGGCGTTCCTGTCGGTCTCTTTGACTGACCTTGCTGTGCGACAGCCTCTTCTTCCGAATACGACTCATGTGCCGTGCTCGATTCCGCAAGACTAGTCGCATTATCCAACACCGTGTCCAGCAACCTGTTCAGTGACGTCCTAGATCGCTGGGCCAGCAGTCGACGTCCTTCCTCCGTCACCGTGGATTGAAGAACCGATTGAAGCGATGATGCAACTGCAACAAGAGCAGACGCAGAGGACGAACGCGCAGAGACCGTTGCTCTCGTCAACGATGTTGAAAGTCCATTGATGGACTGACTCGATTTTAATCCAGGCGATGGAGATCGAGTTGATGATCCCGATATGGATGATGGCGTCAATGAAGCAATATCGGTACTGGCTGACGCCCCGCTACTGGGTCCTTCTTTGATGTTGTGCTTGTTGTTACCGCCGTCAATCTTGCTTAGCGACAACGGTGACAAGGGGGCTGAGGATGAAGAACCAGGTGGCGAAGCAGAGGAGGGTGCCGAGATGGATGGCTCCTCCGTATAGGGGTTGGTATCGACAACTAAATCCATATCGGTGTAATGATGGCGCTGCTGCTGACGCTGGTGAAGGTCCTGAGACCGTGGGGAACCCAATGAATACCAATATTCGGTCATGGTGTCGAGAGGATTAGGGGTGTGGGTCTCGGCAATGGTCTGCTTGACACGCGAATAGGCTTGTTTTCGAATCGTGCATGCAAATGCAATGGAGGGACAGGTACACAAATTGAGTGAAAAAACGTGGTTAGATAACTATGGTTTGAGATTGAGACTGAAAGGTCCAGCAGGACGGTGCAAGGGTCCATAACGTGGAGGTAAAGGAGAAAAAAAAAGAGTAATTGCAAGGACACCTTTTGGACATGAAGAGTGTTCCTTTCATTATGTACCTTTCCAAAGCACACTGTTCGAGCCTGCATCGGTGACGGGAAAAGGTTAGGAATGGACCGGAATGTCATATAAATGATATGGAGAGAAGGAGTTCAACGGGTTAGGCATGCACTCGATTCGAGGTGCCGCTTGTAGGCAGAAATGCATTTCATCATGGAGACGCATAGGTGACAAAAAATAGACGCGCAAAGTTGATTATCAGGACAAGGACTAGACAAGGACTAGACAAGGACTAGACAGGGACTAGACAAGGGCTATAGACAATAAGATAGATAGCGAGTATTTATCATTCATGCAAAAATCTAACCACCAAGCGGGGTTGTTGGTCCATGCACTTTTGTTGTGGCAAACTGCGTCTCTGTAAATGAAAAAATGAAAGCAGAATAGTGCGGAGGGTTGCTGTCGTGCGACCATGTGTTTGCGCTTGTCAAATATAAATGGACACTGCCCCCACCCGACCCCTTCAAAAAGCAATTGGGTCAAACGGTGGCAAAGAACGTAACCAATTGGATGGTATGGCATTATAGCTGGAGGGTTCCGAATGGCATCGATCTAAAAAAAAATAAAAATATACGTGTTGTATATATATAGTATGTACTGTACCTGATGATCGAATAGTGCTCGTATGAGGAGCAGTGCTGTCGGGTGGAGATCCAGCTGTTGAATCAATCGCGGGCGATGCAAGTGATGCCAAAGTGGAATGAGAATGAAGAGTGGGGAGATGCACGGACGAAGAAGGTGAAGAAGACAGAGAGGGCAAGGAAGAAGGTAGGGCCGAGACCGAGACCACAGTGGATGCGAGGACGCCTTGATCCGTTGCGATAGAGGCTTTATCTCTACTGGACCTGTTATAGTTATCGGGCGCAATTGCACTGCTCGTAGCTGATATCGCCAATGTTGCCGAAGATGATGATGCTGATGACGAACAATAAGAGGAGACTCCACGACTGCCCCCTGTCCCCATAAAGTGCGCGTTCAAATGTACTGCTGCAGCAACAGGAACAGCATTGGGTGGAGCAGCAGTCAATTGGTGCAGTGGCGAAGAAACGGCTGGTGCGTGTGAACGGCAGTAGCAGAATGATGGTGACGATGACAATGATGATGATGGCAACAACGAGGACGACGATCCTCGGCGAGAACGCGTTGCCGCTGCTACTGTCGCTGTTGAAGGTGCTGCTGTAGTGGCGAGTCTTGTCTTGGAGTGGGCTGGCAGACTGTGGAAGGAAGGTGGCTGCAGGGCCAAGGAAATGGACAATGGGGGATGCATAATTATCGGATGCGGTACGGTGCAGTGCGGTGCGATACAAATGAAAGTGAGACAGACAAGTACAAAGTCGAGGACAGGCAAAGAAGGGGAGGGGTAAAGTCAAAGGCAAGAGAAGGGATGTCGATGCAATGGAGGATGCGATGACGGAATGTGGAAGAGGATGAAGACACTTTCTTGACCCGCTCTTTCTTTTCTTTTTCTTTCAATTGCTACTCCGTCCTGTCCTTCCCCCCATCAAACCCTCGAACAACCCTTCCGAAGGAGTTTTATTAGTTGTTTTCCTAGTCTGGTTCCTGTGCCGGCTTGTTGTTGAATGGCTCTTGTGCAGTCTAGTGCGGAAAGATAATTTTTGGGGAGACCAAATCTGTGGGGAAAGTGAAGGCGAATAAAGTTCCAGCGAATCGCCCCTCAATCCATCTTATCTCTCTCACTGCGCGCTCGCTCCTCTTTCTCCTCACTTACGCCAGGGCAATGCAGCATCACAATATGCGGACTCTATCCTTTTCTTTTCTTTTTTCTTTTTCCTTTTTCAGTTCGCGACTACACTGTATTGCCTTGCTTTGTGTGTCTATCATCTTTTCCCATGGTGCAAGCGAAATCATTATCTGCATCACACAAAGCAGCTTGTTGGGACAGCCCCTTCGCAGCACAAAGAAGCCATCAACCGAAAAAAAAAAAGCAACCTCGTATCACTCGACCAGGGAGCAATTACGCCACGGGTTCTGTTGCATATATATACCTCGCTCCAGCTAATTTTGAAGGCTGGATAGAGAGTGGCACAGTAAAGAGCGCCGGTATATGCCAACCTGCTTTAGTTTGATCCGCATCCAAACAACGCAAATTTAAGGTCCAAGTTACATTTCTGGCGGTTAAGTAACTATTAATATTGTTGTTATTAGTCTAGAGCGCATTAATAGGACACTTTACAAGGATATACTTCCTCCCCAGCGAAAACTCGATATAAATACATAGACAATATGAATTTGCTACTGCGTGTCCATAGGGTGCTTGGGTATAAAAAAAATAAAAAAAATGAAAATAATGCAGGAAGCTGTAGCGGGATTGATCCTGATTCAAGCGACTAACGCTCATGTCCTAACGATGACAGAAAGCATGAGTCAAGGCACAGCTGCCTGCCCTTGGTCCGTCCACATATGTAGAGCTGCTTGAGTGCGCACGGGAAGAATCATTCGCAAACAAGAATTTGAGATGGGCGTTCAAGTTGTATAGCACGTTGGCGGTGTTAGCATATCTGGTGAGTGGTGGGTCTATTTTTCTGGATAGGCAAGGGTGATATTTCGTGAACCGCCTAGACATCCAGGTTGGACATGCCCTCTTTTATTTGTTTTTTTTGTGCGCGAATGTGTGTATTGGTTATCACAATGCGCTATAATCAATCAATAGCTAGGGCATCATGGACGGTGCAAGCTTTACAATGCGCGCATTGAGGTGTGCAGCATCCAGGAATAATCGATAGACATGTCCAGCATAAAAAAAACCCCAGTGCTTTCGTTCAAAAACTGGGACTTCATGCACTATCATACGCGCCATGTGTAAACAAAAACTAATAACAAGGCTGTATGTGAGCCATAGAGCTGCACTGACGGACAACTTTATTTCTCCACAAAGCATTTAAAACTACGCACAGCACTTGATGGGACACGTTTCAAATGAAGCATGTACTTGCAATGAGCAAGCGTTCTGCTCATCTCTTCTTTTACCTCTCCTTCTCTGCTTCTCCCTGTGTTTTTAAATTTAGTTATTTACGTATGTGAGTATGTGAGTATGTGAGTATGTCTTTTTTTTTTTTTTTTTTGAGAAAAAAAAGAGTGTAGTGCCGAAGCACTGACCCCAGAAGGGGTGCCAAAAATTCTGGCCAACTGAAAGATACATACTTTGAGAGGCGTAATGCACCAGGGCCTGGACCTTCCAACTTACTAGGTGCCTCCCGCAGGAAGTATGCCATTGCGTCTGAAGGCCCTGCTCCCGAAAGAGCACCCTCAAAAGAGGGCAACCTCCGACGGAAAGACTTAATCGCGAGTAAACCAATACCCGGTCAAGCATGATCCATTCGGAGAACCCCAGTGGCGAGCTACGAGCCTTACCTTCATAGGGTTTAGGACCCGCTCGCGCCACCAAAGGGGGTCGAGCCTCCAGAACACAACAGCAACTTGACGCCCTCACTGCGTCGGGCCCCTACTCCTTACACGCCCACAGTTAAGAGGCGTACTCGAGATATAGAGTAGGAACCGGCAGAACTCCACTACGCAGAGCCTTAGAGAGCATCTAGCAGGCCAGTTGGTCCAATAGAACGATAGAGAAAAGAAAAAACCTCGAGGAGAAGGGTCGGCTTTATACTCCAAGGGTGACTGTCGTCCCTATGAACCCACTGAGACAAGCAAGGAACTGATTCTGTGGCGACCTGTTCACCTTGCTGATAAGATGAATTGAAGCCTGCTACGCTCGCTGGGACAGCATTTGATTCCCAGTCACAGTACGCGCCGTATGTCGAGTAAGATATCCTGCAAGCAATCCATACTGCAATCCTCCTTGAGGCTCCTAGCCTGGGAGGAGCTCTCCTTCAGCTCCTCCTAGGTCAAGAAACGTACTTTCTCAGGCACAGCACAACCTTAATCAAACAGAGACGCACTCAGCCTGTAGTACGCCATCTAATGTATAAGCTCACCGACGATAGTTGGATTGTACAGTCCACATTCGGATTAAGGTACATACACCTTGGCTCTTGACCCGAAATATAGTCGACGTATGATTTGGGTCGTACCTAGGTGTCGAGGAGAATCAGAATCTGGCAGGACCTCCATTCGCAACTGCTTTGTCCATATCCCTACTATGCCTAGAGAAATGCAGGATCATCTACGAACAGCCGCCAAGGACGACAGGGACGACAAGGACGACAAGGACTATGAAACGGGGTAGCTCAAGCAAGAGCTAATAGAACTATACCCACATCGTGCAGAAGCCATCAAACGGTGGAAGTATTCTGGTATACTCACGTACCCCAAGTGTTGCAAGGGCAAAGGCCCCACACAGCAGCTCATGGGTGCCATCAAGAGTGTATCCATCAGCGAGAAGTTTAAAAGCTTCATCCTACCGGCTGGGAGTGTAACCTTGATTGACGAGGACAATGAAGGTGAAGATGATCATCCTGCCGATACCAATTATTCTTTACAGAGTAGCAACGATGTCAAACCACTCAAGAGCAGTGCTTCTAAGCGTATCATGGAGCGTCGACCTGGCCAACATAAGATGGAACTGCCGCCGGACGTGGGCTCTTCTCAAGAACCGGGCGTCCTTGAGGGAGAATCGCATGAGCAGGTGGTGCAGGGTCTTCAGGAAGCTTTGAACATATGCAGCGCTGTGTTTTCTCAAAAAAGAGGCGCTTGCTATCCTCTGACGTCCAGCCTGCACAGTCGCTTACTTGCAGTATTGCCGCAATCGTGAGAGACAGGCTAGGTATACTGAGTGATGTGATTGCGCTTGAAGTAGGGTTGGAGAGGCAAGTTACTATTGATACCATTGATACCATGGAAGCGCCTGACAATGAGCCAGAGGAGAGTCAATAAATTTTTTTCTTAATCCCGTCTCATAGTCCTTGTCGTCCTTGTCGTCCCTGTCGTCCTTGGCGGCTGTTCGTAGATGATCCTGCATTTCTCTAGGCATAGTAGGGATATGGACAAAGCAGTTGCGAATGGAGGTCCTGCCAGATTCTGATTCTCCTCGACACCTAGGTACGACCCAAATCATACGTCGACTATATTTCGGGTCAAGAGCCAAGGTGTATGTACCTTAATCCGAATGTGGACTGTATCGGGTGGCGCTTCCAAAAATTTCTCAAATTTCCTGCGCTGAGTACAACGTGCGGCGAGCCAGTACATTGGGTTTGACATATGGTGGTGGTCAGTACATTGGGAATTTCCGTCCCAGTACAATTTTTTATGAACTCTAAATCGTATGGTCGAGTTTCATTGGCCAAATGGTCATGACATTCACCACATGCCGCCCTTGCTTGCAGCTTGCTCTCTTTCTCTCATTCTTCCTCTCTGCCTGTCCGTCTGCTCACAGCAACAACCTCCAGCCCAGTCAATACTCACTTACAAATCACCAACTGCTCCACACCTGCGGCTGCTCCCCCTCCTCCTCCCATTCCACTTCCCTCATTGAACTATCCTCCACCCTCCACCCCTCATGTCAGCACTCAGCTCTCTTGCCTCAGAAAAAAGAAAGCGACCAAGGAGCCGCGCTGATGCCCAGTCGACCGAGAAGCAACCTACAAAAAAGCATTCGAGGAGGATCAAGGAACTCATTCACTTGGACGGTTCGTGATCGAACAATCAGGGGGTAGAGAGTTAGAGAGTAGGGCTTTGCACTAAACAAGAGTGCTTGCCCTGCTATCTCAGGCACCATTGTCATAGACTTGCACGCTTATACCCTCCTCATTAATCCACTCTGTGTCAATGTAGTCATTGCGGATAACCCAGCATTACTGGATATGACCGACGAGCCATTACACGGAGAAGTTGAATCATACTCAGATTACGACTCGGACTCGGATGAGGAGTCGGTTAATGAATCGATCAATGGCGGGTCAGCGCGAAGGCTCTCGATTCAGGAAACAACCGAGGATGAAAACGTGGATGTCGACGAGGCCAAGCTTAATACTCATGGTATGAATGCTGTCATTGTGGAATCCAACCCAGTGAAAGGCACCGAAGGCTCTTGCTCGTAATAATCAACTATCTATTCCTAGTCAAGTTTGAAGCGATTTTACAATACCTAATAGCCCCACCGGATCTTTACCAAACTGAAGGCGGCATGGCAGGGGACCATGGTGAATCGACGGACAGCGAGATCATGAGAGAAGCCCTCGCTTTGCAGACCTCGAACCTGAGCGTTAACACCAAGAACCAATACAAGACGCACTTGAGAAAGTTCTTAGTAAATGACGACAGCAACATACGTCGCTGGCGAGCAGACATGGCTGCGATGGAGCTGATTCAATAACCAAGTTTTGTCGCTTCTCTATCTCTTAGAAATTTTGCAGCAATCTTCCTCTCGGCAATATCAACGGAGACAGCGGAAGGGCTCACATCTACGATGTTTCCGAGGTGAAGGTGCTTCGATTCTTCAAGGAGGTCATGTTCAAGTCAACCACCAAGAAGTACTTCAGTATGAACCAGAGCAGAGACGTTCGGACACCGTATATGTTCAAATCGACCACTACAAAGGACCACATACTGACTTTGGCACAAGGTATGCACAAAAGAAAGGAATTTCGTGACGCTCGCACTCTCAGGCCATTAACTGTTTACATGGTGGCCTTCCTTTCATACATATGACATATGGAACAGTCCTGCATGATATCAAACCGGATGCGAAAGGGCGGAAGGTGCTGAGCGTCCCCTGTGGCCGTCAGACCATGGAGAATGCGCTGAAGGCACTTTGCTATCTCCAGGATAGACAGAGCAAACGTCCGATACGCCCGAACGAGGAGCCCGAGCTTCGTAAATCGTCACTCATCAATAACGCCATCGACAAGTACTCTAACGACCTTGTAGTTGGCATCCTTGTGAACCACAAGGATCTTTCAGCTGAGTGCGAGATCCGAAATGCCTATACCGTCGCTCAGCACATCAAGTGTCTGTTGTACACATGGGCCCAGCCCATTACGATCCTGTCACCCTGGGCGAGGGAACATCTGGCCTTGGCAATTCGGCATAGCATGATTCTACGCAATGAGGACCTCTGTCTTTTGAACCTCGTGGACTGCTTCATGATACAGGTCGAAAACCGAGACAGAGGATCGCAGTCAGCGTTGGCGCTCGTCTGTGCAATGCATCGCGGCAAGACCAATCGAAGCGGCCATACGCAGTACGGGTGCGCTCTAAGGCATAGCGACGTTCGCCGCTGTAGCATTGGCGCCTTTGCCTTTTACCTGTTTGATCGCTTCCATGTACGTTGAAACAGACCTTGCACGATATACCACAGTTCTTATTCCTACCTGACTAAAAGACTTAATTATGATAGAACAGGGAGGAGCCTCCGCCAGACATCAGCGACCCGGATTTCAAGGAGATCAAGGTTTTGCAAGGAACAAAAGGAACCCATGCTAGCCGTTTAGCGCCATTGTCGTATTCGGCAAGTCGCGAAACAACATTGAAGACGTTTGAGACTCAGGAACTGGAGTGCGTTCATCTCACACACTCTGGACGTCACAGCGGAACGATTGAGGCCCAGAAGCTGGGTATTCGAGCTGAGGATATCAAGCTTGGAGGCCGGTGGGTGCGTGGCAATGGCAGGATGGACCAGCACTACATGTCCAACATCCCTATCAGGTTCGCGTTTGGTATGGCGGGCTTTCGGGAAGGAAAACCCTTTCATCTCAAGAGGAACGAGGTATCGCCGCCGGTGGAGCTGCAGGAGATGATCTTCCCATTCGTCGAGACTGCATTCGGTGAACCAGGGTCTGAAGCCAACAAGAGATGGAGGCAGGAATGTCTTGATGAGATGAATGAGAGGGATGAGGATCAGCCCGACCAACTTCAAAATGTCTTGCCCCTGGATCCATCACCGTCTGAGCTAGGTAGTGCTCCTATCCATAAGGCGCACGCTGATATGAGCAAGAAACGTTTCTTCAAGATGGTCCTCCGCCTGCGACGAGTCATACTGCAGGACGCCGTGGCGTATATGCACACACATAGCAGCGCCAAGTCACCGCTTCTGGAGCATAGCCTGTTCAAATCGGAGTTGTTTCTCAAGTTCAAGGATGACCTGGCGGTTGTACTGGACCGAGAGGATACTACCCTGCCGCCTGACCTTCCGCCCATTATGGTTGAAGCTATAACGGATCAACGACAGCAGTATTCTGGCCATTACCAAGCTCTCAATGACAAGTTTCGACAAGTCCAACTTCAGTCTCAACAACAGAGGACTCAAGAGGAATCATTTCGCCTTTGGATGGCATCTCAAATGCAGCAAATGCAGCAGTATCTTTCAAGTCAACTGGCGCAGCTCTCAGTTCAAGTGCAGCAATCGAATGCCTGTGCCTGTCGTCATCCTCCGAATAGGCCCACCCCACCTTTTACTTGCTGTGCCTATGGTCCTTATGATTATGGTGAGCAGGTGCAGCAACACACAGCTTTTTACCAGGAGACATCAAGAGTGCCATGGCTTGGACCTACGACAACGATGCCGCTTCTGCAACCTACTAGTTCTGGGGCACTTATACCACCTGTAGCGCCAATTGCAGCACCGATTCGACCGCCCGCTTGGGTACCGCCCGCTTGGGTACCGCCGCCAGCACAACCGCAAGCACGACCGCAGGCACAACCAACACTAGCCCCTCATCGATCCGAAAGTGTGGCTGATGTCTCCGCTCAGGAAGTAGAATCTGAAGAACCAGGGTTCACTGTGAGCAAGAGGCCCAGGAACGCAAGGGAGATCTGGGATGAGCGTCAAAGCTTTGCAAAGTTTCAGGAGGAATATGAGCGACGAAAGGGAAGGCGCCCGAAGTTGGCTGAGAAAGACCGAAAGGCGCTCAACAATATGTTGCGGATCGTGGAGGAAATTGAGTTCCGTGCGAAGCAAGCGCAAGCCAGGGATAGCAGTCTTAGCCTCGATGCGGCGATAGAAGGTGCGATGAAGAGTCTTGATGGTATGAGGATGAGCTGCAATATGCTTCACAAATATTGCCAAGAGGAGGCGTTGAAGCGAGCGGAAGCTGTTTGAAAAGGTCTATGTAATTATATGTATAATCTGTAATCTGTATAATAAAAAATGTGCTTCTAACTGCGGTTGTAAGTGTGTAAGTGTGTATATGGTGAGTGGGAGAGAGGCATAGAGACGGATGGAAAGGCAGATGGAGAGAAGGATGAATAACTAAGAAGCGCGATCCATTCATCCATCCCACCCAGATGTGTGTACCTGATCTTGATCTCTCGCCCATATTCGTTCATCGTTCAGGGTCCTAAGGTACCCAATACTTTTCACTTTTTGTGTCCCTTCCAGATTTCCTCAGCTTTTCCGACTCTGGCACATATCAGCCATTCGCAGTGTTTGAATCCAAGAGCACACAGGAATTTTCATATGAACCTCTGTATTTTAAACTAATGATACCGTGACTGTACAATCCAACTATCGTCGGTGAGCTTATACATTAGATGGCGTACTACAGGCTGAGTGCGTCTCTGTTTGATTAAGGTTGTGCTGTGCCTGAGAAAGTACGTTTCTTGACCTAGGAGGAGCTGAAGGAGAGCTCCTCCCAGGCTAGGAGCCTCAAGGAGGATTGCAGTATGGATTGCTTGCAGGATATCTTACTCGACATACGGCGCGTACTGTGACTGGGAATCAAATGCTGTCCCAGCGAGCGTAGCAGGCTTCAATTCATCTTATCAGCAAGGTGAACAGGTCGCCACAGAATCAGTTCCTTGCTTGTCTCAGTGGGTTCATAGGGACGACAGTCACCCTTGGAGTATAAAGCCGACCCTTCTCCTCGAGGTTTTTTCTTTTCTCTATCGTTCTATTGGACCAACTGGCCTGCTAGATGCTCTCTAAGGCTCTGCGTAGTGGAGTTCTGCCGGTTCCTACTCTATATCTCGAGTACGCCTCTTAACTGTGGGCGTGTAAGGAGTAGGGGCCCGACGCAGTGAGGGCGTCAAGTTGCTGTTGTGTTCTGGAGGCTCGACCCCCTTTGGTGGCGCGAGCGGGTCCTAAACCCTATGAAGGTAAGGCTCGTAGCTCGCCACTGGGGTTCTCCGAATGGATCATGCTTGACCGGGTATTGGTTTACTCGCGATTAAGTCTTTCCGTCGGAGGTTGCCCTCTTTTGAGGGTGCTCTTTCGGGAGCAGGGCCTTCAGACGCAATGGCATACTTCCTGCGGGAGGCACCTAGTAAGTTGGAAGGTCCAGGCCCTGGTGCATTACGCCTCTCAAAGTATGTATCTTTCAGTTGGCCAGAATTTTTGGCACCCCTTCTGGGGTCAGTGCTTCGGCACTACACTCTTTTTTTTCTCAAAAAAAAAAAAAAAAAAGACATACTCACATACTCACATACTCACATACGTAAATAACTAAATTTAAAAACACAGGGAGAAGCAGAGAAGGAGAGGTAAAAGAAGAGATGAGCAGAACGCTTGCTCATTGCAAGTACATGCTTCATTTGAAACGTGTCCCATCAAGTGCTGTGCGTAGTTTTAAATGCTTTGTGGAGAAATAAAGTTGTCCGTCAGTGCAGCTCTATGGCTCACATACAGCCTTGTTATTAGTTTTTGTTTACACATGGCGCGTATGATAGTGCATGAAGTCCCAGTTTTTGAACGAAAGCACTGGGGTTTTTTTTATGCTGGACATGTCTATCGATTATTCCTGGATGCTGCACACCTCAATGCGCGCATTGTAAAGCTTGCACCGTCCATGATGCCCTAGCTATTGATTGATTATAGCGCATTGTGATAACCAATACACACATTCGCGCACAAAAAAAACAAATAAAAGAGGGCATGTCCAACCTGGATGTCTAGGCGGTTCACGAAATATCACCCTTGCCTATCCAGAAAAATAGACCCACCACTCACCAGATATGCTAACACCGCCAACGTGCTATACAACTTGAACGCCCATCTCAAATTCTTGTTTGCGAATGATTCTTCCCGTGCGCACTCAAGCAGCTCTACATATGTGGACGGACCAAGGGCAGGCAGCTGTGCCTTGACTCATGCTTTCTGTCATCGTTAGGACATGAGCGTTAGTCGCTTGAATCAGGATCAATCCCGCTACAGCTTCCTGCATTATTTTCATTTTTTTTATTTTTTTTATACCCAAGCACCCTATGGACACGCAGTAGCAAATTCATATTGTCTATGTATTTATATCGAGTTTTCGCTGGGGAGGAAGTATCCTGGTAAAGTCGAAAATGGTTTTTAGGCCGCATTCTCTTATGAAAACGCGTCCTAGAAAGCCATTTCCGTTGAACATTGAACCTCTCTGAAAGGGACGAAAATACAGTCGCATATTCAGTCACATGCTCTGCTGTTGCTGCAGAATCCTTTATTCTCATCCACTGCTATTCTCATTCCCCGCGGCTGCAAGAGCATGCACCAGTTTCTTCACTACCTCTCGAGTATCCCGCTCATCCTTTGACCCGTGCTTCGTTCTCTGTAGGATTTGTTTGAGGCCTTCGGCACTGAATACATCGTAGTCTCCTGCCAAATACTTCAGCGTTTGAATAGTTGCGCCCCATTCCTCGTCTGTGATCGGTGAGCTTACACACCTATCACGACTAACTTCGTCTTCGGACTGGTCATCTTCTCCTTTTCCCTCTACATTCACCTGTAGCGCTTCCTCAGCTAGCTCCTGCTCATCCTTATTTCCTACTACTCGGAAATCCCAGCTGTTCTCCATAGTAGTCTCGGCGATCAGATGCTCGAAATATGCCCTCTCCTGCTCTTTATATTGGTTGTGTCGGGAGTATTGAAGTGGTTGTTGCTGTTCAGCATGGGTTGGCTGCCGTAGTCTGAGCTGCTCGCGCATTTCCGTCGGAAGGACTGGCGTTTTAGCAAAGCAGTTTCGCAGCGTTAGAGGCTTCACTTGACTCCATGCATAAGGGATCAATGTCCAAGCGAGTTCGTTGGAGATATATTCCTTTTTATCATTGCTGCGAACGAGATAGGTTTCATAGCTGAGCATCTCTAGGAAAACTCGTTTGAAAAGACTGATCACGCCCGCGTCGAGAGGTTGAATTATTGATGTGGTGCTTTTCGGGAGCCGCTGTATGCGAAGATATTTCCAAGGCGTGTTGGTTCCTGAATCACGCATGTCGATGCTGTTGTGCACACCTGTGGAGCCAAGGAGAAGAAGGGTCGGCTGCGAGAGATCGTCATCAAACATTTGTAGCCATTTTACGAATAGGTCTTCGTTCATCCATCCCGAGTTCGTTTCGTTCATGAGCATCCTATCCGCCGAATCTTTTTCAAGATCCTTTGGGATGCTTGTGCCTAAAATAATGGGCATTACAGATAGTAAAGGTCAAGAATTGAACGAATAAATAAGAGGCGATTGCAACATAAATCATACATTCAACGCATTACCGATAACCAACGGCTTCAACGAATTTTTGGTGTCTGCCACGGCGATGGAGGAACCAGAAGCGTTAATGCAAAACAGGATGGAGACCCTGCAGCTTCTGTTGGCCTTGGTACCCGACTTTGGCCCTGGGGTTGTGTAAAACTTGTCGTCCAGCTCCTGCAAGTAAAAGCCAGTCTCGTCGCAGTTGAATATGTTGTCCGGAGTGTATTGGGCGCAAAGCTGACGGATGTCGGTAAGCTCCGGTTCAATCGCCTCCAGATCGACTGATCCTGCTTCTCCATGAAGCTGGCAATATGTTATTCGATAGCGTCCCTTGAAGGCATTAACCCCCGAGGCTGAAAATGACGGTGATACTTTGGACGCCGTCTTGTCCGCTACGTCATCAAACCACGCAACCGAAAATGACGGTGGTGTCTCAGACACGGTATTGCCCGAATTATCCTGAAGATCGACTAGAATCGTGCCGTTGACAGGGACGTTCAGAATCCGCTGGTCTTGCAGCCACCGGTAGAGAACCTCCTCAATCATTGCACCCTTGCGATCGACGATGTGATGGGCGTCCATGGGGTGCGTCTTGGCTGCAGCACGCAATTTGTCTTCTCGCTTGAGCATGCCTTCAAGGCTATATCTCGAAAGATAGACTCCTACCATGGGCCCAAAAGAGCTGTGAGAAAGCTTGATCGGGAGGGTTTCCTTCCGATCATGGAGATAATGATATATGTCCAGCAATTCGACTTGCTGCTCCAGGGTGTGAGAGACCCTAGCCATTGGGATCTCGAACTGCTCGGCGGTAGGAAATACAAGGCGCGCAGACATATCTTTGCGCCTGGCACAATTCAAAAGGACGTTGTATCTCAGTCGACGAATGCGCTCGATATCCTCAAGTTCGCGCTCGGTGTATTTTTTGTCATTCTTGGCAGGAAGGTGTACAAGAGTTGGTTTTTGTTTTTTGCTTGTCGTCGTTGCCTGGGTCGAGAGCGGCTCATAATGTCTTTTTGGGGGAGTTTTTGTAGCCATGGTGTTGAGAAATATAGAATGCAACATGAGAGACGTGTCGATGGAGACGCATTGTGCGACAAGAAGTACTGTTGCGGCGCGACATGTGACTGTATTTTCGTCTTTAGAATAAGTGGTTCAATTCATTTCCCAGTTAAAGTTATGGGCCCACTTTACATACAACAATGGAATCAAAACCAGTTTCGGCCTAAAAACTAATCTTTTGAACCATTGCAGAAATCCGCATTCCTAGCCCTTATTTTCAGATCGTAAAGAAATAAACTGCACTTCTTTGCTCATGAGATCTTTTCTTGAATGTCGCATTGTCTGGTATACATAGATAAGCCCACGGTCTTTCGCTTAATGTCAGTAGCCTAGATAATGTGCTGCTTTGTGGACACCGCCTCTTTGCCCTACTGTGCGTTTCCTTCTTTCAGAGCAAGAGGTATTCCGCAATTTGGTCAATTATTCTCCCAGTGGGATGCTCTTTCATTGTCCGTCAGGATTGACGCAAGCGGAAGAGCGCGTGCCTCACATGCACCAGTGCATTTTTCGACTCGTGTAATCGACCTGGTATCTGTTACTGTTGTGATGCGCCGAGTCAAGTGCTGCAGTTCTCTGATATCTGAAATATCATGCGAAGAGGATGGTTTTGGCGTTCTTCGTTAAGTATGCGGGAGGCCCCCATTTGGTTATTGAGGCTGGCCACAATCTCCAGAGCGTTATGAGGTTCACTAATGAGGAGTCTAAGTCTGCTCTCTAATTTTAACCATAACGCATGCAACGCATGGGAGGAGTAGTAGACTATGAAAACCGCGTGTATGTCGAAATTTCAGACGACGCGAATACCATGCATAATACGAAGCACACTCGTTTACTATTTATATAGACCAACTCTTGAATGTAATATTTTTATCAGTTTCAACAGCTGCCCTCCACAGTGAGATCCATTTCGTTCGCCTTACTTAACAAGTAATGATCTGAGGTACTCGTCGGCGCAAGAGGCAGTAACTGCGAGGTGCCACATATCCAAAAAGAAGAGGAAATTGGGTGACATCCGAAGCGGTCTATAGGTAGCTACAAGTTCGAAGGAACTCGGCGACAAAGAGAGCGGGGTCCACAAAGAGAACTGTAGACGCTGAGGCGATAATTGGCAGCTCGGTGCTTTGTCGTTACCACTGCTCCCTAAAAAGGCACATGCTGAGGGTGGCACTCTTTCGGAACGTGGTCGTTTAGACTCGCCAACAACACCTATAAGGTCTCTCGCCCCCCACTCTTTCCTACTTCCCCATTTACTTTTATCTCACTGTCCACCCTGCCTACAACGGCGGCATCATATCCCGTAATCCTATTGTACCCCACATCTAACGTTCGTCCCCATCCATTTTAAAGTTCGGCCGAGTTGCACACAGCATTTTCGTCAAAGCTCGTTTGTGAGTATTGGTCTCGTTAGGTCCGCTAGACCTGGTCCACAACATGCTCATAATCCGTACTGATGAATGGAGGACCTCTATAACATGTTATCAGTGCGGTGTCTTAGGAAAGGTTGAGGGTTGGGCCATCAAGTGCCAACGATGCAATCAGGGATACGCGCAACATTAGAGCTTATTTGAATTCATTTCCATGCAGCATACTACTTGGGCGTCCACATCGATTTTAGTGGCAAAAAGCTTCAGGTTTCTATCTTACAACTTGCTGACACAAGGTTAATGTCATTTCTTGACTTTTAGCGTATTTATTAGTTTACATAAGAAATGACCAACACTAAGGAAGAAAAAGATGCTTGTATGCGTTCATGCCAATCCAGCTCGACGTAGTTTAATCAGCCTCGATGTCCTCGCTGTATGGACGCATTCTTACGACAGCGTTCATGCCCACTACGACTGCTAGACACATAAATGTGATCACAGGCATCAGACGCGTCCTCACCCATCGGCCTCGATGCGCCGCATGCGTATACTGACTCGCATGAACCTTTGCTGTAGACAACAGCCCGCTGCGTTCGTCTACCTTGCCACTTGTCCTGTAGGGCATCGCTTCTCCCTCGCCTTCATCCGACGGCTCGTGCCCTTCCATGCGGATCAAATGTGCCCACACAGTCGTGCCCATGCAGAGGCAGCTCACCACCAAGAACAACGACGCCGCCTCCAACCCAACACCGTCTCCAAAGTTCATCAGCGCCAGGACAAGCCCAATAAATAGCAGAGCGATGTTAATGCCGGACAGACCCGTCCAGAAGACTTTGGCCATCGAAGCACGGACACTATTTCTCCTCTGCGGATAGACTTCGTGTTGGCCTTCCAGATCATATGACATTCTATAGTACCGTCTGCTGCCGCTGCCGCTGCCATGCTGTTGGCGCTGTTCGTCGCCATCGTTATTCAAGAACGGAATCCAGCTTGCCACGTTGTCGAACCAATGTACTACCGCACTGCTCTTGAATGTTACACGCTTCCTGTTACTCATTCTGCTCGATGTGACCGACCCTTCTGGCGAGGCAGATCCATATCCTTCACTACCCCTCAGCACACGCAGGTCTTCGCTTGAGCTGCTGAGGCTCTGCATGCTCCTGAACGACCCGTGCTTCTTAAGACAGCTGACGACGGGCTTCGTCACTTTGGGGACCGCTGAACTAGCGCTGTCCTGACGTTGCAACAACATGCGGTTCACTGTCTCGAGATCCTGGACCTCTTCGTCAAACGTCACATTGGGGGTATAAATCTCGTTCGAATCCAGGATGCTCCTACGGGAGCGAGATGGCTTCTTGGAAGATGGCTTCTTGGATGACGAAGAAGGGGAGGAAGGTGGTCCATTGTCGGACATGCTGGTTGCGGCAGTTGAATGGCTTGAGGTCAATGTATCGTTCGACCCAGAGTTCGAGTTCGAGTCCTGAAGTGTAGATCGGCGCGGGAATCCGCCGGTCAACATGGCGGGCTTGCGGATATCACGATCCATATCTGAGAGCTGTAATATGAAAGAGAGTAGACCAGATTAGTATGAGTTCCCATGCCGACAATAAACTAACAGCCAGCAGGATGTCCAGGGAAACATAAGCCGCGGAAACGTACCCAGAAAGGAAGCAGTCCGACTCGAGACTCGTACAGAGTAGCGACTGCATGAAGGTCCTTGGCAAAGTTGGGCACCATCTCGACCAGATGACTCTGAGCAATGTGATCCACCCAGCTGGGGATCTCCTCCTGAGGCTCCGTCAACGTACGAATCTGCATAATCGCATAGGGGAATCGCACAATATCCTGTTCACGGATGTGCGAAAACGGATAGTTCTCAGTCTGGAGATCAACAGGGTTCCATGGCCTCTCGTACAAATCTGACTTTTCGATACTCTTCTCTCGGACCATAACCACATCCGTGTCAATCGTGATGCGGACTCGAGCATCCCCGGGCACCTGGAATGCTGTCCTGTTGAAGAACGTCTGTGTCACGGGCTGGAGACCACGTTTCTTGATCCGCGACTGCACAGTCCGGGTCGACTCTTCAAACTGTTGGATCTCCTGCTCTGACTTTTGTCCTGAACGACGCATCTGCTCAATAGCTTTGTTCATCTTGGCGGCACCTTCGATCAACTTGGGAACATACTTGGACTTGATCTGGAAGCGATGCTTGGTTACGATGGGCTCATCTGCTGCCGGCGGCGCTGAAGGCGAGGACGACGTCGCCGAGTAAGGTCCTGTGACGGACTGCAGACTCCTCTGCTGGTGCTCGACCCACATGAGCTTCTGCTCTGATCCATACCACCTCAAACGCACCGTCTCGCTCTGCTCCCGATGTTCCAGTTGGCCCATGTACATATCAAAGTCCTGGTTATCGAGATAAATGGTCGAGACCGGGCTCTCACTGGCTAGATACGAGCTCAGTTGGCTGGTGGACTTGTGGGACGAGTTTAGTGCAGGTGTAGGTTCATAGACAACCAGGGGTAAATACTTGAGAATAAGCATTTTGAGGTCCATGACGCAGTCTGGATGGACCCAGAAGGCCGTCTTCTTGGGTATGCAGCCAGGGTGCTCCAGCTCTTCATCTTCTTCAGAGTCGATCGACTGTGTCCTAGTGATAACGGGCGCAGTTCCTGTGCGGACAATGTTGTACAGACACGATAGACGGCTGACGAGTGTCGCAAAGCTCTCCTTGTGGAACGGCTGGTTGTTGAGTTGCAGGTTCATAAAGTAGGCTCTGAGGGTGAATCCCGTGTGCTTATCGTGCTTCTTGACAATCTTGAAGAAGGCGGTGTAGTTCAATCGCTGGAACCGGGCCAGATCCTGTAAATCATGTGTAATTCTGTTGATCTCAGACTCTGTCTCGACAAAGGATGAAAGGGTCAGTCTTTCCGACGACTTTCCAGAAGGCTGCTGATGTTGTTCGATTGTGTGCTCACAGTGCTCTGTCCTCCGCTGAATTTCGCCCAGTTTGAGAGCTTGGAACGAGGCGACCTAATTTTTCAGAAGGGTGACAGTATGTTAGTGCGGTGCAGTTCGTTGAGAAGGGGAACAAACGTCAGGAGGCGCAATGCACTGCTTAAAACTTGACGATAGTTGGGTCCTCTTACCTTCTCAAGCTCGGTGTTCAATTGCTTCACGAACTCGACCTCATCTTGTTTTGTGAACTCGCGGTCTTGGCTTTTGGACTTGAGCTGGGCCTTGAGGCCATCATAATCGACATAGTGGTATCTCCAATGGGATGCCCGGTGAGCCTTGAGCTGCGTGCCGAATTTCATTTCCTGCCTTTATGACTGGATGATCGAGCGTATGAACAGGCGTGAAAGGGAAAGGGATTAAAAGAGAGAAAGAGGAACAAGAAACCAAGCGGTGTGAGTACCATATGCGTTTTACTATGATGCATGCGCTTGGCGCACATTCTCGTCGGGGTTTGTTCGTGTTCTCACCACACACGACCAATGCAAGTCTCCGCATCGGGCATCGAAAGATAATTTTTTCTTTTTGAACGAAAAGGAGGTGAAGTATCTCTCCCAACTTCCCATTCCACCTCCCATCATCATTGTCGCTGCACATGTGTTAATGCTTCTGCTGCTTCCCCCCACAGATTCCTGTCCACGATCCTCCCGTGGTGGCACCAGCATCATCCGCCGTCACTGGTCGTCAACCTCCCAATGATGATGGTATTGCTCAAAGTTGACCTTACCTCAACTTGGTTTTTGGGATTAACTTTGTGTGTATGGTCTATTGGAACTAAAAGAAAAAAGAATATGCGGAAGGGTACAAAAACAACAACAAAAAACAGCCCGTTAATATACATAGAAATATTCATAATATTCATATACCATGTCACGTAGTAGTTGCTGAGCCAACATTACGCCTGACGTTTCAAATGAAGGGAGAACGAGCGGATTGGAAGGAAGGGTGATAGATTCCAGAAAAACGAATGCGAGGAAGGCAGTTGAGACGGAGTGTGAGTGCCGAAATAAAGTGCTGAGAAAAGATCATAGATGACACTGCTGCCCTGAAGCATACACAGATCTCATGCATAAAAATGGGATGCTCGGTAATGCTTCCCAGATAGGGGTGGCTTTCGCTCAAGGGAATAATCGGTCCCGAACCCCCCCCCCCCCATCCCTCAAAGCTGATAAAAGGGCAGTGGCATGTAGACTAATGTAAGCAATAACAAAGCTACTCAATTGCTCACAACCCATTTTTTTTTTTTTTTTGGTCGTGTGGTGGTGGTGCAATCGAATGGCTGCAAATGAAACGGAAACACACAGGCCACTCTCCGCTTTATGCATCCCATCCCCTTCATCCAAACTCTCCTTGGATCTCCCTCCCCAGCGCATTCCTCCTACACACCCATTGACCATCCAAATACTGTTCGACATGCAAGCATCGAAGGGAGAGGGGATGCAGAGCTTGAGAGCCAAATGTATCGAAAGGGAGGAAAGTGAAGCAGCCAAAAGGAAGGGGTGGGAAGGCCAAGATGGGAATGGGAATGGATGAGTAAGAGTGGGGCTGTGTGGGCTTAGTTATCCTTACAAAGAAAAAAGGAGTCTATGGAAAGATATTAGACGAATGGAACGCTTGCGGGAAGACCCTGATCCACATCAGTCTGGACCACATAGACCAGAATGAAAAAAAAAAAAATGTGTCCGCACCCACACCCGAGAGCAGATAGACGAAAAGAATTGATGACACCATGAAGGTTCTCTGGCCCAGAAGGGCCCTTTCGTCCATTGAGGACATCGCTCGAATTATCGTCATGACGATAGGATGCATCGAATGAAAACAGGTATAGGAAGCCATGGTATGCGAGCGACAGAGAAACGTGCAAGCAGGACTGGAAACCATTGAGATGAAATAAAAGATGCCTAGCAGGATCTTTGGTTTCTCGGATGGGATCTCTAGCTTCAAGCGAGATGCTGCATGCACAGCCATATCGATGGTAGATCCCCCACCTATGTCATCCTTGATCCGGCTCGTGAAGATGTTTGTGGAGATGTGTAAGAGAGGACGATGGACTTACGTCTGTTTGTTGAGGGTGGTACAATGAATTAACAAAAACGACGTGATGAAGGTGTGCAATTGACGGCGGATAAGTGTGAAAAGGAGGAGAGGAGGGGAGGAAAGGAGGAAAGGGGGGAAGAGGCGGGTGTGAATGAGGCGAGTGATGGCAATGGAGCTGAATGGGAGGTGTTGAATCAGGCGAGCTGAATGGGAGGAGAGGAGAGGGGCAAGTAGTCAATAAGACGAGCGTAGTGTATTGAATCGTGCTGGAAAAGTAAACAGTCGAGTGGTAGAAAAGGGGGGGGGGGGGGGGGGGCTACCAAACAGAACACCCCGTTGTAGTTCGTTCTACGACCATAGCGACTATTGTGCGCGGACCGACACATTTGCAAATAGACCAGAGACCAAGACAAGCAGGAAAAGCGAAGAGGGTCGGGAATGACAGTGTACCGTATCCGACAGAGAAAAATATTGATAACGCAAGACAGGGCGGAAACACGCCCTCGACAGGCCACCACATGTTAAGCAACTCTCGACTATACGTGTTCAGGTACATCGGTGCATGAACGTAATTATGGCACGGATGACACGCGAGACAGCAGGATGAATGAGGACTGGGCACGGTAAAGGCGCGATAGACCGCTTGGTCTTTGTTATAGCTGTGTGTTCTCAATGGTTTATGCTTACCTTTGATGAAAAGGTGTAGATTGTTAAAAAGAGAGCAATGGCGCGGGGGTGGTGGTGCAAGCGACAAAGAGAGTATGGTGAGGGAACGGGAGGGAATGACGAGCAAATGGAAACTTTATAATTCCAACAGGGTCTAAAGAATGGCAAGAGAGGACAGGATTGAGCAATGCTGTGCTGCTGTGAAAGCGTTGGGAAGGATCTAGAAGAAAGAACGGACTCGCGACGAGAAGGGCAAAGGGAGAATGCAGTGGAGGGGAATATGCCAATTGGGCATAGGCTTTATATGTCTACGGGCCAACGCTAGCCTAGCATCGTCCATGTTAACCCATGGGCGCGTGAATGAATTGCAACTTTACTCGACTGAATATTTCCTATTGAAAACAATTCAAACTTAAGCGGAACAGGAACAAAGGCGTGGCGCTCTGAATGAATCTCTTTATTATTGAAAAGATCGGGTGCGGAGCAAAAAAAAAAAAAAGAGTCCCCTCTCGGCTAACTGGCCGCGGAGAAGCCCTCTACGGCCACAACAGCATCCGGCCATCTCTAGAATCAGCAATTCAGTTAATTCCTATTATGAATCGCCACGACAAGTGTCATGTCCTTCACCTCCAAAAAAAAAAAAAAAAAAAAAAAAAAAAACCTCGTCGGAAAACGCAGCTGTGCAGCAATGGAGTACAGATCTGAGGTATTTGCAACAATGGTGCTTAGCATTACCAACATTGACGCCTCGTAAAAAAACCCTGCAGAACACGATTAAGCACTCTTGCTAACCATAACTCCTCTTTTCTTTTTCTGATCACGAAAAGGGTGCCCCAGTCCATGCTAGAGTGTTGGACGCTACTTCATAATCATACACATGTTAACAATTGAAGACCGCTGTCAGTTCTTACGTTTCAGCAACAATTCCTTGCCTGCTTGAGATGTAGCGAGAAAATATCGGAGACATGCTTCTGTCGGTCAGATGGACCCCTAGGTATTTGAAGAAACACCTCCTGCTTTCCCCCTTGCCTAGCCTCATGCGCCCTCGCTTACCGCCCACGTTCGTGGTTGACCGAAAGGGCGCATAACCAATTCCTGCAACAGGGCGGAAAGGTAAATCGTTACCGACAAAATAAAAAGAACAAATAGTCACTATCTCCGGCTCTATTTCAACTCCTTCATTGCCTTGTGTGACCCCACACGACCAATAACCATTTCTCTCCTCTGTAGCCTAAAAATTCTTTGGGCCGACTCGTAACACGGCAATCGACTGTCCGTTTCTGGTCGACATATTTTGAAGATCGAAATTGCCCGTGAAAGGGAGAACAGCAACAGCTTATCCCTGCTCCTTCCTTTTCTCGTCCCAGGCAATGTTTATGGGGTTTAGGGCGGTAAGAATGCATGGTAGACATTCCATCACCTATGCCTCTCTCTTGTTGCCCCCTTTTCTGTTTTTTTTTCTACGCAGAAACACCCTTTCCTGAAATCTAGACTAGGGGGATGGATAGGGAGGTAATCGTTCCTCCCAGTAGCTCACGGGAAAAGAAGCAACAAGTTAGCTGTCAGCTGTCAATGGCCAAACTTTCCATGTTATGCCGCAAGATATGTGTGTTTATGAATGAAAGTGAAAAAAAAAAAAACGTGTTCTTCATGCATAACTTTTGTCTCCCATGTTAGGGGGGTGGGGGAGGAAATCGTGTTTAGCGATACTGCCATACATCTTGTTTTTATCACTTTCTGGTTAGATTGAACCACAACGCCTGGGGAGAGGGGGTCAATGGGATGAGCCTTATACTTTACAATGCGAGCTGGCAAACTAGCACGCACACGAGCAATTAAAGAAAGAACTCTGATTAAAACAATCCCACATTGACAATGCAACGAGGAAGGTAGCAAGGGCAGCTATAGGGATGCAGAAGCGCACTCCAGAATGTGTAGCTGTCAACCTCAAGGTCAGGGCTCCTGGGCTGTCAAAAAAAAAATGGCCGACGAAACTGTGTAACGCCTGATGCACCTCCATCGATCAAAAAACAAAACAAAAAAACAGCAGCAACAGACATTAATTCTTGATCTCATTCACACCGTCTCCGCAGCACGATCGAGTAAAACGGTTCCCCCACAAGGACTACCGTGCCCATATTACAGGGATCACGCGGGCTAGCATAGCAATGTGTGAAGTTAAAGCACCTCTTTTATTTTTTCCCTAGCACACGCATTGGGTTTCTACATGCCATTCTTGGCCAAAAAGAAGGGCTTGCTTGTTTGTTGGTCTTAATCCGGCACTATCCGAGGTACATACGAGCATACTGTGTATGCAAGTATGTACTCTTTGAATTTACGATGCGATGCCATGCAGAATTTCTCATCAGCAACCTTGATGCTGCTTGGGGGATTTGTTGTTTGTTGATGAGTACCACCCGGAGTACTGCTTGAAATTCGTAGGCTGCGTTGCGGCTCTAGCCCTCCTCAGAGCTCTGCCGAGGGCTGTCATTTTAGATGATCGTTCTTTTTTATGCACGCCCATCCTTAATAATATTGTCCGCGATTTGTATTGCTTTTATTGGTGACAACAAGACATGTCGAAAGCGCGGTTTCAAGCATCACCTGGACAACACAAAGTAGGTTCAAAAATGTTATTCCACCGGCTGTATAGATAGTCTAATAGCTATCGCGGATGGGAACAAAAAAAAACCACCCTACTGCTTCATGGGTTACTATCGTCTATATATTTTTTCTCTTATTGGTCGAAACTAGGCAGACCTTTTCTTTAAATCATCCTGACGTTAGCGTAAAAAAATAGGGAGTGAAGGATTTGGAGGAGGCTGTCAAAAGGAAGGTCCATGGATTGCCTAAACGCGCTTTGTTTTGCCTTGAGGGGTTCACTGTAGCATGAACAAAAAGAAAAAAGAAGGGAGAGCGGATTGTCATGCCTCATGAACGTTTTGCCATTTATTATCTCGAACACACCCGCATTAACCTCCAGAAATATCTGCGCTGCAGTTCCCATTCCCATTCCCTTTTTTTTGCTGATTAGGAAAGGAAAAAATAAAAAGGTGTTCTTTCCTGTACTCCTTCCATTCAGCAACAGCACTACTTTTTCCAAGCTCCCTCTCATCCAGGCTCAGAAAGCGCTTCGCTCTGCACTGGTAAAACATATTAAATATAAGGTCCTCTCCAAAGTAAAACGCACGATCTCTGTTTCTTACCCCGTTAAAGGCCTATGTCACATACATTTCCTGTAGTATAACTATCCAAAACAGCTCTTAAAAAACACAATCGGATCAAACTGAGAATAAGTGGTCCATTCTTTGCTCATTTTCGCTCCACCGGGTCGAGTGACCCAAGGTGGTTCATGCTCCGACGGCTGGCCCCCGCACTTAATAGCAATGAGAAGGGTATGGGCGCCATTCCATATGAAGATGCTTTCTCTCTCTAAAAAAAAAAGCCCACTCCTAGTCTATCCCCTTCGATACATTTTTCGAACTTTAAAAAACATAGGAGACTGCATGCAGCTATGGGTAAACAACGCGGCCTTTCCACCAATCAGCGACGCACGTGGACCTGATGAGTGGACAAGCTTTGTCCAAAAATGGATAGCATTTCTAACGGCATGGTTGGTCTGTGCTGTGCTGATTTGTTTACGGCCGATGGGGTACAAAAAAAATCTCTGTGTCGAGTGCGGATAGGGATGTAGGGATTCAGGGATGCGAGATGGGCATGTTTGTATACGTCCTTGCTTTCTTGTTCGGATAGCAGGATATGCACTCTTGGTGGAGTTGATGGGTGAGATGGACCACGAGTAATGAATTAGAAAACCCTCCTCACTTCTAGATCCGACACGCCTCATCTCCTATTTTCTTTTTTTCCTTTATTTCCCTTTGTACCGGAGAAGGGAAACGTTGTCAAAAGAAAGATGGGGTTTATCGCTATTAGTTATGAATCCCCTTTTCTTTGAACTTAATTGTGCCACGAGACATTACACAGAACCCCCACTCACGCGAGCGAAAAAAAAAAAAAAAAAAAAAAAAAAACAATGAAGATCCGTCCATCCTCAAAATCTCTGGGCTCTGCTTTTGCTTATTCATCTATGTTTGGGGGTACAAAAAAAAACATTCGCCCTCTTTCCGTTCTAGTTCCGCTTCTCGGGCCATTTCCACCATCTCCTACTGTACACAAACGTTGACTGCACAGCGGACTTGAGTTTCTTGTCTCCCCCCCCCCCTTGTACGCCCCAGATCGTCAAATGGGACTGTAAGGACATCCATCGTGCGAAGGTATATGGAGCCCATTGGACAGAACCTTGTCCGAGCAGCTACCTTTTTAATCCGCACACAAAAACTGTAGTCCCTAGATTTTTCTTCTCTTTACGCGATTTTCTAGAAAACACGGGCGGAAACTGAATCTTTCTGCCATTGCCTGTTTATTAGATCTCCATGGGGGATATCTAACCGAGGGACAAAAAAAAATTTAACCAAATATATGCCTTTCGGACTAGGCATAGGAAGAGTCAACATAACCTTTATCGTGATTGGTATCATGTCCATAGGATAGGAAGACGCGGCTACAAAGGACCATCTATCTCTCTATGCTTCTTCTATGTCTCTATCAACATCGATATGTTCCCCCCTATTATTGTTTCGTAAGACATTATCATTCATTCATAAAAAAAAAAAAAAAGCGGCCGCTACTACCAGCACCATCACCACCACCACCACTACCACCTTCTTCTCCTCCTCCTCAAAACAGGAAATACATCATAAAAGCACACTCAACCGTCAAGACCACCGTCGCGGCCGCATACTGCACCGCAATCAATGCCGCCATCTCCGCCCCCGCATTATTCGTCCTCCGATCCCACACCTGGGCTAACACAAAGCACGTAATGCTCGTCGGCGACCCCGACATCAGCATCAGCGTGAACTGTAACATATGGTTCTCAGCACTGACCCATCTCCACTGCTTTACCAACAACATCTGGACGGTCACGATCCCAATCAACGGCATCACCACCAACTTCACTACCGTGATCATCGTCAACGCCGGCACCAGCGGCCGCATCCGCCCGGGCTTCAGGCGTGATAGAGATGCACCCAACACTGTCAAGCCCAAGGGAACGCAGCACCCTCCGAGCATGAGTGTGATCTCGAGGATGAAGCTCAATGGAGGAAGCTCATCCGGGGAGGGGAGAGGGTTTGGGGTTGAGACGAAGAGTGCTCGGAGGGGCGTGAGTGCCATTAGGAGACCGAGTATGAGGCCGATCGTCGGAGGGGTGAGGTACTCGCGTGTCAAGTGAAAGACCCGCCAGAACCAGTGGACTTTTGAGCGATTAGACATGTGTGCGTTCTGGAGGGCCGGTGGAACTTTGGGCAGTGGGTCTGGCAACGGCACCGCCGCCATAGGTTCTGCAACGTTGGAAGCCGTACTTCCGATAGCGATCGTAGGTTCCGGAGTTGGAGGTTTGTGGTCACTTACGTGCGCAGAAGGTAAAACTGTACTAGTTGGGGCCAATGTATTGGATCGCGATGAGTTTGAGGATCCTGAACTACCGCTAGGTTGCTGCAGTAGCGGGGGTCGATATCCGTTACTCAGGGGTGATCTCTGGGATTGTTTTCCTGCCGAGAAGCGTGTCATGCCCGTGCCACTGCTCGCTATGCTCTCAACACTGTACCTCTGCTGAGTCTCAGAGGATTTGAGGAGCTGCAGCGGGCATGATGGCAGAGGTTGATCATTGTTGCTACCGCGACCGCTACTACTGCTTATATACGAGTTCTGCACGAATGGATTGGTCTCTCTCGATGATAGCGGTCCTTCATATCGGTCCTGTGGCGAATGCAATGTTGGAGAATGAGCCAGCTCTTGGTCATACGGTCGGTACCTCAACTCTTTGGCATTGTCTTCCGAGATGTAGTCCATGCTGATCATCGTTGACGTTGCCGAGAACGAAGACTGCACTCCGCTCTCTTGTTGCTGGGTGTGTTCGCCAGGAGATGAGAAACGGCGCCGGTTCTGTTGTCGTGGAGACTGTCTAGGACTTGAGGGTATGACGTCGCCCGATAGCGCGAAGCCGCTTGAATCAGGCGAAGATTGTACGCACTCGTGCTCTTGGAGTGAAGCCGTCAAGTTCCTCAAACGTTTAGATTCCTTGACATGATCGTACCGGATTAGACGGTACCCGCCCAAGGGGAAGAGGAACAGGTAAAAGACAGAGATGAACACGCTCGAGTAAGCTGTGCCTTGCGCGCCATCGCCCACCAGGAACGGTGGGTGATCTGATACAGCCAAAATGATAGAAATCGGTAGGTCACCCTGTATAGACATGAGCGGAGAAGGGAATAAAACGTTAGTAAATGATGCAAAGAACTAATAGGTAAGTGGGATAACATTTTTAATTAGTGTGATGAGCGGTGATTTACAAAGTTCGTGAACATTGTGGCTGCAACGATGCCCCAGTAGAGCCTCTTGGGAACCAACTTGGTTCTCTGGATCAGAAATCCAAACACAGCACCCATGGCAATGTAAAACACCGCTATCATTGCGACAAATCTGAAAGCACATAAATTTAGTAACCACTACAACTGGACGCCCAGCACATGTAAGAATATCAAATTCAAAGGCCTAAGAAAGACCTACCCCAGCTCTTCAGCATTGTCCGGACTGACACATGTTAGCATCTTGGCAAAGAGCAGTGCTGGCAGCGTGTAGTTGAGAATCAGGCCGGCGACCACCTTGGCTCCTGCAGGCGTGAGTAGGCCACGCTTGGCCATGAGGGCACCACATCCTGAGCACACACGGATGAAATAGTAATATGTCAGTCCTTACTTATGCATGAGCAGGAACCAATTACATCCTACTGTTCCATGCTCAAGCATGCATGGGGCCAGGTTTGCTCCCTGGTTTTGCTTACCTCCCAGCACCAGGAACTTGATGATAGGCCTTGGGGTAACAGCGTTTGTTTCATTTTATTTGTTTGTGTAGATGAATGTGAGATGTGGCAGGTACAAAAAGGAGGTTCATCCCGGTTAGTGCCCCTGGCAGAGAACCAGTGATTGGCTCTTTGATTGCTGTGCACAGCACAGATTTTCATGCCACAGATCATAGACACCATGGAATACAGAATGGAGTATATCTGCTACGACGCGTTGGCATGGGGACAAATAAAAGTATTTGCTGCCCATTGTATTTAAAAATATGTTGAGAAAAGCTACAAAGAGGGTAGAAGCGAAGGGAGAAAAAGAGATGGGGTAGGAGGATAGTGAAGATTAATTGTTATCTACAATCTTACTTTGCACTGGTCCAGAAGAGTGTCGATAGGGCAACCATGGGTCACTACCGAATGGGGTATCCGATATTTAGCTTGGATAGAAGCGTTGCGTGAGTGTTGGGCGTGTGTATGAATCCGCCCCTTGAACAGTCCGTTTTTTACCGCTGTTATTTTCAAGGGGAGGAAGGAGTTGGCTGACGCAGGCGATAACAAGGTCTCTCTCACCACGACGGGTTACTGTGGGTGTGATGGATATTGTTGCTTCTGTACGTTGCTTGGTTCGTTCCCGAGAAAATGATAATGGGATTGTGGCCTGACGGTTTGAAGTGTCGAGTACGAGGCACTACCTATAGCAATAAAAATGTATGAGATCGACGTTTGCGCTTTCTGATGGTGCATACGAGATGCGGACTCAGGGTGTCAGAGGCCTATGATGGGGTCAGGACGGGTATATGGTACAGTATGGAGCGATAGGCTAGATATGAACAGGATAGTGACAACGATAGTCCTGTTGTGCAATAACAAATGGCGATCATAAAATGGGCCGTGAGACAGAAAAACAAAACGACGGAGGCAATGAAACAAATGGAGGTGTAGCCTCCTCGCACCTCCTGGAAGACGTCCTTTCTTTTTATACCAAGAAAAGAGATAAACCCGAAAGCACAAAAACGGCATCCGGAGTAAACAAAAATATCAATGGTGGTTTGTAACCGGAAACTGAAATAAAAAGGTTTAAATGTACCCAAAAGCTGAGGTGCAATAAGGTTCCTCATTCCTTTTCAACAAACATATTGCGTGGAAACTAGCAGTAAAGATATCGCTGTGGTAGAGGAAGCGATGTTGAGAATGAAAAGCTGTACACATGGGTTAGGAGCCAGAATGAGTCGTGAGGGAAACGGGTTCGATGCTGCATGTAGAAGAGGTAGTAGCTAGATACTGTACTTATACTGCGACTCCATCCGTCCCCTTTCCATTGATAACCAACGATCATATCACATAAGCCCGAAGGAGTGAGACGCGTGCTCACAGCAAGGTACCACTCAAAAAAAAGGAGTGAGCATGGAGACGAACAAACAGAGAAGATCCAAAAACTTAAAACAGACCAAGCAAGGATCGCCCTCAACAGCACAAAGACGAAAAGTGGCACACACGGGTACTAGCAAACAAAAAATAAGCAGATACCCAGGCTAGAGAGGAAGGTAAAAGCACATACACACACACAAAAAAAAAAAAAAAAAAAAGGAGTCGAGGTAAGGCGTGAGAGCAAAAAGGAAAAACTCAAAGATAGCCCATAGCCTTCGTTGTATCACAAGAAGTTTTACCGCCCAAGAAGGCGCAAAGCTGCACGCCTCTGTTCTTGGAGTAAGAAGCGAGCGCCCAAGGAAGATAAGGCACCCAGGCATGGCACCATGATCCGTCTGTGCTTAGATCGAGATTGTTATCACCCGATTGGTCGATGAATTGGTATATTCGGAAGAGTAAAAACTGGGTCCTCGAGCACTCACCTTGAATGAGCAGATCGGTGCGAGAATAAGGTCGTTGGAGATCGTGAAAGAAGAGTTGGGAAGTCGTTATAGCAGCTTGATCACTGAAATAGGGCGTGAATAGATGACGTGACAGAAAAAGATGCGTCAAGGCGATAGAGGCGTGGACAACGCGGTAGTGAGAAAATGTGAGGTGCAGGCTGTGAAATGAAGATTGCTGTGATGGATAAGAGTTCTAGTATTACTGAAGAAATAGCGCGTGTAGTGATGCCAGGAGGATAGCGATAGTGTTTGTGATGCTGTATGGCAAATAAGAGAGAGAGGACCCGAAATATGTATCAGCGTCGATGATCGAATACTGAAGATGGAAGAGGAAGGATGAACTCGAAGCGGAATATGGAAGGCCAGTCCAGCTGTACCAGATGCTAAAAAAGAAAGGAAAGGAATGAAGAGGCAAGGCCTATGGGGAGAAGTGCGAGTGCCGACAGAAAAGGCGGAAAAGAGAAATAAAGGGGAGCCACAGGCGCTAGGTTCAGACAGGTACTCGGCCGGGTACCAAGGGATGCTGCGAGAAACCAAGGCAAGAAATGCGTTTTTCGTCTTCGCTACCATCAGAACTTCCCATCCATTCACTTTGCGCCATGCCATTAAGAAATAGATGAAAAAAGCGCACAAGGGGAAGAAACAAAAGGAGAGTCATCTCAAAAAGAGCCTTGTCAAGCCTAATGGTCTCTTTCCTTCTTCTTTATTACCCTACACATGCACACGGACGCGGACGTTTGAGTGCTCCGTGGTCTCTGCAAACTTTCTACTTTTCCCGCCCTTGGCCTTTGTGTAACAACAGCGCTCAGTCCGTGACAATTACGTAGCACTGAACAACCCGTCCATCCAGGACCTCGATCCTCCCTATCCTCTCTACACAACTCCAACAGCGACTTCAACTACAATTGCAATTACTACCAAACCGAGCGAGCAGCAGTTCAGTCTGCCCAACGCCTTTTGGTGCAAACCCACATCACTCTTTTGCTGCTCACTTGACGATTATCCGTATGTGCTTTATTTTGTTTTTGTTTTCTGCGGGGTTGATTTGATAACGAAGGGTGACAAGAAGGGGCACGGACATTCATGCACACTTCGCATCTGCTGCGCCCAAGAGGAATCATTCAATCCCATCCCAGTCGAACCTTTGTCTCCCTTCCAAACCCTGGAACGTTCTTCGCGGCATAAACAATCATTCGAAGAATATCGTCTGACGCTAGGCAACAAGGAGATAGCGGTGCACGACCCTTTTATTGTTTTCTACCTAAAATTGTGCAACTCATCGAAGTCGTCCCGGCAGATGCTCCTTTTCGTCCACAGCTCTTGTTTCACTGCGATTGCTCGTACCGTCGCCTAGCCAGCTCCTTTGCGGATTCTGCATAGTTGCCTAGCGGCCCTCTGATCTCGTTGGCGCCGTCAGCTTTGCGAACGAGCCCTGCCCCGATACCGACACCTTTGGAGTATCCACTCGCCTCAATTGGCGCCTTGATTCCTTCACCATCCTTACCCAAGCCCTGGCCTTCCTTCCACCCCATGGATTTCAACAGCCGGTTGCCAATGTTGTCCTCCTTGATACCATCCTTGGTCGGTTGCTCTGGTATAATCATTTCATGGTCCCCATAACCGCCTTTGTCATGACCGACATATCGACCTGCACCACCACGTCCGCCGTACTCTCTGCCAGCGGGTGTAGGCGGTAATGGATAATCAGGTTGGCCAAAGATTTGTCTTCTCTCAGCAGCTCGGTCGCGATACTTTGGCTCCTCCTCTGTCTTTTGCGGCAATACATTCACAGAAAAGCTGCTTACTGCACTTGATGTAGAGCTTTTAGTTGATGTTTCTTGCTGTTGTGCGCTGGACGACGATGCTCCTCTGCTCTTCTTCAGCGCTGCCTGGATTGCCTGAGGATCCTGAAGGTTCTTCTTGTGCAGTTCAGAGAGAGCTTGGTGTTTGCGTAGGTCTTCAACACTCTTCAGTCGACGCTGACAGAGCAGACACGCGGTCAAGACAAAATCCAGTAGTTCATCGGGCTCATAACTCGGATTTTGCTCATCCAGTGGCCTAGTAGTTTGCACTGTTGCTTTGACCGGCTCTGGCTCTGGTGCTTGAGAAGTCACCTCGCTTGATTGCAGCTCTACTTGCTTATTCGACCACTTCTGCAGTTGTATCGATACCTATGGCATCATGCAGTGGAGCGAACACGAATGAGTATTATGGGCATCTTTTCATCAGGGACATCACAGGAACAATATGCATAAACGGCAAATCCTATTGTACCTTCTTTCCTCCGCCTCCGATCCCGATAGAGGACTGTCCAGCTTTGCGCTTCTTTTCTTCGACCTTTGCGAGCTGCTCTGCTGCCTGTGCAGCAGCAATACCCGCAAGTTGAACCTTATCCATCTTTGCTGTCGTAGGTAAAGTAGGCAGATCCTGAATCACAGGTACCGGCGCTAGTGCTGGTGTGGGTGTTGGTGCTGGTGTGACTTTTGTGGTAGGGACTGAGAAAACTGAGGCATCCGCTCCAGATACTGGTCCTGAGTTTAGCACATTACCCATGGCAGCATAAAATGCGTCCAGTTCGTCTGTGGGGGTTGGTTTTGGAGGCGCTTTCTCAGCCACTGAAGAAATTCGTCAAGTTTTTGGCGGCGCGTTAATCCAGATGGACCGGCCATACGGTTGACATGCACCAGAAGCCAATTGTAAGACCAGTACATTACCATATACGGCTGCTCGCTTGGATGCAGTTGCTGTCGCTGCTGACGGGTTCACATAGACTGAGAGGAACGCCTGTTCATCCCAATAGATAGCCAGTTTGCCTTCATCTCCCAATGTGATAGTCCATTGTGTTGGGGCATAGGCCGGGATAAATGATCCATGATGAGCATAATGAACCTCGACTGGCTTGGTTTGAATTGTGAAGTTATCAGAGTTCGACTTTTCCAAAGCACGCGTGGCGCTCTAAAGTTGAGGAAACAATCGCTGGTCAGGAACATCAGCGCATGTGTAAAGATATCGATCTATTACTCTGCCAACAAGAGGTAAAAGTTACCGCAACATCAGAGTATTCCGCAAAGCAGAAGCCCCAGCTGATCCGAGATTGCCTGTCTTTAGCCAGCATAATCCGGACAAGGGGTCCCAACAATGACAAAGCGTTCCAGATCCCAGACTCATTGACCATGGGCGGTAAGTTGGTCACAACCAGGATGGAGTTGGGGACTGATCCGACATCGCGCTCGCCTGTGTTCAGAACAGGCTGTTGGGCGGGATAATTGAGAGGATATGCCTGGGAAGGATACGCCCTGTGGTGCTGGTTTTGGAAATCTACATGGGACCCTGCTGCGGCCGCTTGGCCTCTCCAGGTTTGATCATCGAATTGGCTGCCGCCTGGGAAAATGAATAGCACATTCATGGTAAAATCGGCGGGATATAGAACAAACGGTCCAATCCGTGAGTACGAGAATCGGCGGGAAACGTTGGCAGATATCCAAGGAAGCATTTGGCGCAGGTAAAATATGGTCAGAATCAGGATTCTTGCAGTTCAAATCAGGTGCAAAGGCATAATTGCTGTGGTTCGAGGGAAGGCTGGGCTGCAATATATTGGGGGCAGTTGAATGGAAATTCGTAGCGATGAGTCCAAGCGACTGTCAAACCTTGCGCGCTTGACAAAAACTGATGGCAGCTCTCATGATGACCATCGTTCATTCCACACTATCAGAAAGTCGTTCAAATGAAATGCAGGGTTAGAACTAGCACCGATGAATTTACTGGCATATCCACCCAGTATAATATTCATGTCTTATTACCTCAGGGCAACGACGCTGTATGTCTCGTGAACCGCTGGGGTTGTTACTGTACGCAACTCTGACCAAATTCTGGCCGATTTTGACCGAAGGCGAGACCTTCTTCATGAAATCCTGCGCATGTTGCAGCGTAAGGAACTTTAAGAAGCCAAATCCCCTTGATTCACCTGCGGAAGAAAATAGAATATAGACATCAGGTCATGGAAATGCTTCTACACAGCGGCGTCAGCAATAAAGTAGAAACGTGGATGCTACCGGTGCGTCGATCGCGAGCCAATCGAACGGCCTCCAGCCCAATGTCATCCTGCTCAATAATGGCTCGAATCTGCAAAAAATAGGCAGGGATGTGTTTGAGAATCAGTAATCCACATTCATCACTGCAATGCACATCTTTTCACTATCAGGGACTCAGCAACACCCAATGTCCTTACATCGTCCTCCTGACAATTCGGGGGCAATCCCTGCAAGATGATTTCAAGTTGCGGATCTCCTTGCGCGCGATCGTTCTATGGAATATCGGGTTCATGGCATTAGAAACCTCCGATGACACTGCTAGGCCCTCAGTTAAGCTAAGGTAAACAATAGTACGGTATGCTTACCTCGCCTCTGCGCCAGTTTGACTGTTGGCGTTGGCGTCCATTACTGTCGTGACCCGAGCTAGACTGCCAGCCTCTATGCTGGTTTCTATCAGACCGGCTGGGGTAGTCTCTGTCCGAGGATCTCGCCTCATAACCAGCATCTCTGTCCCTGTCTCTTTCTCTGACTCTGTCTTTATCCCTATCCCACTCCCTATCCCGCTCTCTTTCGCGCTGTAGTCTATGAGGCGACTTGTCTGAGCTGGAGCCCTTATAGGAGTTGTGCTCGCGGTGCGGGCTTTGACTTCCTCCTCGACTCCTGCTGCTGGTTTCTGAGCCATCATGACGGCTGGAGGGATAACGAGAGTCCCTGTCCCTGCTTCTGCTTCTAATGCTGCTGCGGCTCCGGTCCCTGCTTCGACTTCTGCTTCTCCTGCGGCCTGCTGCTAAGTCCTGTTCTTGCATGGCGGTTTAAGTAGGTTGGAGAGTCGATGGAGGTGATTCGAGGGGAGCATCTTTGCATTCCGTCCAAAAAGAACGTGCTGTGACTGGCTGGTTCAATTGACGTACCAGAACGTCTTTTCGGGAGTCGTTTAGGCGCACCGAGTAGACTACCAACAATAGACGTGCTTGTACCTGCAACTGTAAGGCAGGAATGGCCCCCAATGCCGTCATCGTGCAGGCGGTAGTCTGAAGGCGCGCGCGTTCCAAGGAAAAAGGTTTCTGCAATCGAGACTAAGAGACTTAGCCTACTATCACGAACTAGGAGGAGCAGCCCACAGGACGTCCGAAGCATTGTCTCATCCGAGAGACAACCTTTCCTTGAGTTTCAAGTGGATGTGGAAGACCAGGAACGGCGGCCAAGGTTTAGGGGGCGGCTGATCCCGCGTATGAACTCTGGCCGTTCTGGATGCAGCGGGCTTCTCTTCTGTCTAGTCTTCTTACTGCACACCGCCACGGCGTTAATGGGAGTGGCTCCTCTGATCAAGGAAGATTCTCTTACTAGAGCCGATGATGGCAATGGCGATGCCAATGCGTTCTCTCTTTCTGGATGAAGAGAGCTGAACAGTGCCACACCGCGGCGGCTCACATCCACACCAACTGCCGCAGACTGCTCCCACGCACGTTTGTATTATACAATATCGGTCGTCTACAATGCTCACGATGTGGTCATGATCCTGCCATGCTGCAGCTTTATCCGTGCGAGTAGACTATTCTCCTCGACTTTACTGTTCACAAAGGCGCAAGAAAAAAAACCATACTGTTAAAAATAGGCCGGATTCCCGCTGCGCCTGGACAGAGACTGGAAGTACCGTCACCATAGTCCCCCTAACTGGGTGGACTTATCTATTTGGTACGCACGACGTAGTTTCTTTTTGGTAGCGTGTCTCCCCTGAAGTCAGCAACCGGCTGGGAAAAATGAAGAGAACTAGTGGAAGAAGCATTCCTTTGCCAGTAAAAGCCGAAGGCCTGGGGTGGTCAATCCCTATGTGGGAGGGGAGCATCGTTCACGAGCCTAAAGGCCGGTAACACGAAAAAGCGTCAGGAGTGAGAGTTGCCCCAAAAAAGAAAAAGTGCATGATTGCGCCCATGCAGGTTTTTTTCTTCCCATTCAGCCCGGACTTGATAGTCAGCTCTTCCGTACGCTGCATGTGGATAAGTCTCACCCCTGCTCTTCATTTTTTGCATCAGCTCTTCTGGATCATAGATCTCGGCCATTTGGGCAAAGTTCGCATTGCTAGCTGTTTTGCTCTGCAAAGCAATTGGAAGAGACCAAGACAGGACAAAGAGAGACACAAGGGAATGAGAGGCAGGGGATAATTTGGGGCGCAATCAGGGATTGGACACCTTTGACCGCGGAATGTATTAGGGGATAAATATAGGCACTGCCATTCTATTTTCTGGCACAACACAAACAAATAGGAGTGACGACGGCAGGATAAAGACTTCAACAGGATGTTGGTCATTCAGTCGGCCCAGTCAGTCGAAGACAGCCAGCCAGGTCAGAAGCACAGATACACGCCCTCTGCGCTCTGCCCGCCATATCTGCCTCAGAACCATATATAAAGCAGTGCGCATGGCCCTCGTTTTCCCTCTTTCAGCTACTCTTTTCATCTCATCGCCCCCTTCAACACGCATTGTAACTATAGCAACCGCTCTCAGCTGCGAAACCCCAATTGGTCCTTTTGCCATCTTTCTCATTGGGGCCCAGGCACAGCTCCAGACCTCCCTCGACTTCCTCGGAACTATCTTTCATATCTCGCTTTCATACCCTTCCCCGGCATTTTGCACCCCGCTGCCCATTTGACATCCTCATCCACTATATAATCCTCACTTCGTCCTTTGTTCTTCTTTTTTCAGTCGACTTCGATTCCCCATACAAGACCAACTAACGCACTCCCCTCCGTAACGAGCTTCTCACACCTTTAACTCATATCACACTTTCAAAAATGTCCAGACATCACTTCACAATCGCCCTCTTCTTCACCCTCCTCGCCATCCTCGCCACCATCTCTTCCGCCCTCCCTGCCCCCCAATCCCTCAAACCGCAGCCCTTCCGCTTCACCGTCAGTTCTCCTGAACTCGACGCCGTCTGGCTCGTTAACTCCCTTCCAACCGTCTCCTGGGACGCCACTCAGATGCCTGAGGGCTCAACCCTCGACATTGCCCTCCTCCATCACGCCAAAAAAGAATCTATCCTCCTCCGCCGCTATGTCCCCGCTCGCCGGGCCTCGATCCCCGTCAACCTCCGCCCTGAGATCGTCCCCGGTACCTATTCTTTGCTTCTCACGGTCTACAACGGCCGCACTTCATCCGTCATTGGTCGTTCGCTCGTCCAGAGCCTGATCCTTGTCTCTGATGAGTCCGTTGACCCCGAGCAGGAGATCTTGAGTCCTTCTAAATCTGAAGCTTATAACAACAGTCTGAACGTGGTCCAGGAATCCGAGCTCGTCAGGCTGACCCACCAGCCCATGCGTGGAACTCTCGTCCTCAGCGCGCCTTATACCCTCGGATGGACAATCCCCAAGGCTTTGGAAGGCGAGCGACATGTGCGCGTGAACATCCTGCTGGTCTCTCCCGAGGATGAGGTCGTGAGGACGTTGGCAACGAACATTGACGCCAAGGTTGGATTCATCTATGTGCTCCTGCCAAAGGATATTCCCCTGACGAAGTACCAGATCAAGGTTGAGATCATTGGCAGCGGCAGAAAGTTCTTGGGATACACACTCTCGTTCCAAACGACCCTGCCTGCCTTCTCCGCCAGGACGTGAACAAGATCTTGCCTGGTTTATTTAACGAGTTCATGACTGGATGATACACGCGATCTCCTGTATATTACTTTGCTCGTTCTTCTTCACTGCGTCCGTTCATCCGATCGCCCATTGCTTTTATTTTTTTATTTTCATCATCTCATCTAAAAATTGTATCATAGCATATTCCTCCTCTCTCTTTTCTCTTACTATCAATGTAAAACAGCATCATAAAATAAAAAAATAAAAGTCCTCTCACAAACAAACAAAGCAAAAATGTCGGTTCCTGCTCTTTTTTTTTTTTTTTTTGCCACTGGAGTGGAAAGTGCTCATTTTGCAGAGCAACTGTGTCTCGACCACGCGGCATGACATGGTCTTAGGCACACAGTTCACAGTTCATGAAGAGTGATATGAACAGCTCACACAGGTACTGTCACACTGTCACACTGCCACATTGCCACACACATCTCCTCCGACTGCAAAACAAGAGGGTTCATTCAACACATATCATCTTATAATCCTACAATCCTGCCATCTGAACTCAATGGAGTCCTCAGTGATGTTGCAGAGCCGGGGGGATAGCATTTTTTTTTTTGTCGCGTACATGTACAATCTTATTATCGTTAGTGGACCGCAGCGTCGGTCCAGATTCGGATTCTAGCCCTCCGATTCGATTCTAGCCCCCGGTTCGATCTCGCTTGTCCAGTTGGACCGCTCACCAAGCCTTGTGAGAGCCCGATTGATCTATCTTGAGAGCCACACTCCCTTTTCTCCTTTTCTCCTCAGCTCGGATACCGAGCTTATCACTGGCACATCGCGCCGCGGAAGTTCGTCGTATTGTCCCATTCTATTTGTAGGCCTGCCCCATCTCTTTTTTTTTTTTGCACACATTTCTACGACCGAGGGATATCAATGGCAATACAAAAGACGAAACAATACGCGCGTTTATTATTGAACACATTATGAACAAACCCAAAGCAAAAATCCACTACTACCATAACATGACTGACTGACTGACTGACTGACTGACTGACTGCAAAAAAAAAAAAAAAACTGTTCTTGAACAACGTTGGTGTATGATACAGGTTGAAGAAATAAATGATGAGGAGAAAAATAGCCACGTATGATGGTTAAGTTAAAACGAAAGAAGGATATGTCCTTTACGCGGATCGCTTGACGGAACGCGACACTGAGTCGAACAGCTTCTCAATGTCAGGATCGATCCTGGTAAAGGCATGATCCCAGAATGCATAGCGTGGATTCTTGATCAGCTCAATAAACGTGATCAAAAGGCCCCAAGGGTGTGGACGATTCACAATCAGACGCTCCAGCAACACCCTAAAATAAATAAGTGACGTTGTCAGTGTGGGCATTGAATGATCACCATGTCCATTGCTGAGTCCTTGCATACCATCCAGCCCCATCTATTACCTTGTAATCTGCTCCTTGATCGTCTCCTGGTTGGCCTCGAAAAAGAGATAGAGTAGTACACGGCTGAAATAGTGCGTGTGCGAATTAGGGTATCTCAGCTGATTGGCAATCGCGCTCAAGAACAGGTATCGACCCTCAGAGTCCAGCTCCGTCAGCAGCTTCTGGAAGATATCCATTGATGCTGTCTGCGCAATCGGCGATGGCGACGACAATTCTGCCTCGGGTAACGACACAGACATGTTGCTGCTATCAGTGCTACTGTTTTCCTCCGATTTCGAGGCATGCAACTGTGCAATGCCGCTGATGCCGACGTACAGAACCAACGAGTTTATCATTGGAACATTGTACTTGGATCCACCAGAGTACAGATCCTGGTTGTTGTGATCGATCGCCAAGATCTCACGTAGGTTGTCGAGGAATGTTGCATGTTCGCGCGTTCTGAGATACATGTCAACGTCTCTCTTCAGGCTGACCGACAAGCTACTCGTGTAATCGGAAAGGACGCGTGGAGGCTGGTGAATTTCGGGCAACAGATCGACCTTCAGGTTCGGCGTGAAGGGGTCGGGCAGACGCATGTTGCGCGGAAACGCACTCAAGATCAAATTGCGTAGTTGGATACAGGTATTTGGGATCACATCACAAAAGCTGAAGTGATAGTCGCACAGGAACTCGGGGAAGTCGTGCAACAACACCAGAAGCACGCGAAGCGTACCCTTGTACAGAGCTCGAGTCGTGTCGCGCATCTCTCCTCCGATCAAGAACGGGGCTAAGAATCGGAAGAGGCAAACAAGCAGCTTCTGGAATGACGCCCATCCCTTGCCGTTCTCAGCCAGTAGCAGTTTGGGCATGAACGCGCGATGCGAGATCAGAGACAGCCAGCCGTACGTGAATCCAGGAAAGACAAGCGGCTGCAGTGTGTGGAAAGTGTTGCTAAAGGCTGTCAAAATCTGGAAATACATGCCAGGGCTCGACTCGTACGAGGTCATCATCTCTGTCAACAGGCCAGAGAACAGGCGAAGGAAAGGCTTCTGGTTGAATTGCCCACGACGTTGCTCATGGGCCTGGGCCAAGACCAGGACAATGATCGAGAGAAGCGTGGTAAGGTAGGTGACCTTTGCGCCGCTGTGATTCACGCCTTGGGGATCGGAGTAGTGCTTGACGAGGGTGACAATCAACTTGACAAAGGCATCGACGCCTTGGTATGCTGCCGCAGTGTTCGTAACTTTGTACTTGATGTAGCTCTCGACACTCATCTCCGTGCACACCCTAAAGAACAATGACGAAATCTCCTCGCCCTTCAAAACGCCCTGCTGCTGAATCGAGTTGATAAATGCTCCGTAATCCTTGTCATTCGAAGTCGGCAACTGGTACACGCGGATCCACTCCGCAAAGATGAAAGCCAACTGCTCGCGCAACACAGAGTTGTCCACATCCTTAGCAGTCTCGCGCGGGACTTGAGCACGCCTGCGAATGTCTTCGATCAGCAGAACAATTGGCTCCACAGTCTTGCCACCGCGCTGTGTCAAACGGTTGAGGACATTGAGCGAGTTGATGAATTCGTTGCGGCTGGCGCAGGGCTGCTCGCTCAAGACGCACTCCCGGATCAACTTGATAGTGTATTCGACCACTCCAGGACGACCAATCTCAATCAAACGAGCCAGCTGGATGTCTTGGTCCACCAAGCTCACCAATCCAGCTCTAATAAGGGTTACGGTGACTGGAACGTTGAACTTACGCTCGTCGTCGGCATATATAAGCCATTCAGTCACCTCCTTCGCCACTTTGCTTGAAAGAGCACATAGTTGCTCGAGCAGAACCGCATACACATCTCGCGACAGAACCTGGTCCGTCTTGTAAAGGAGTTGGACGATCTTTTGCGAGAACGTCAGTGCCGTCTCATCGGGGCTAAAGGACTGTGCCGGAATTAGGGGAACAAGACGAGCCAACACCTTGACCTCGTGATTAGGAGGGAGCGCGGTAAGTGGCATTGAAGGAGAAAGGCTGATCAACTTGTCGAGTTCGCTAATGATCTGAACAAACTTTTCCAAAGCCTGGTGGGCCGACAATGGAATAGGTGTGTTGTTGTACGTGAGCTCGTTGGTATGGAAGGGATACGCTTGGCCAGCATCGACCTTGGCGTTAAGAGGTGTGCGGACGCCTCTGTCAGCATCGAACACAGGAAGTATGGCTGCCTGACGTGGCAGACGTGCAAAGTCCTCGTAGACGCGCAACTGCTGAGGTGTAAGCCCCGCGGGTTTGATTCGAAGAGCCTCGGGAAGACTGGCAGGGTAACGGGAGGACTGATAAGTAGCCATGTCGTAGTAGGGCTGACCAGTACGTTCGCGGTGTTTCTTCCTGGCGCTGAAGGCGTTGGCAAGGCTTTCCTCTATCTCTGGAATGGCCTTCTCCATCGCGGCCTTCTCAATGACCGAGCAGGCGAGATCCAAGTTGTCGTTCACGGTCATCAGAATCGATTGCTCCGGCATGTTCTGGTCAGTAAATCCATTCTGAAGGAAGAGAGTGCGGATAATATTGGCCATGCTGACACGGAGAGGCTCCTTGCAAGTGACCAAAGCAAGACTGCCAGCAAGGTTCTGCACCATCAAGTGAGCCGCCTTGCGCATTTTCTCCTCGTTGGGCTCCATCGCAAAGTCCTTGATAACCATCTCACGGGTAGAGATGCCAGCGATTGTGACAGAGCGATCGACGACGGGAGCGACAATCTCACGAACAGCACGATCAATTGCAATGTGCACAAGACGCTTGAGCGCTGGACGTTCACTGTAGAAGGCAGGTGGATTGAAAGTCACAAATGCTGCCAGGTTGGGAACCATTTCCACCGAAGTATCCTGCTGGGTCGTTGTAGCTGTCGCAGGGACTGCAGCCTGGACAGGCATTCTAGCAGACGGGGCATAGCCACCCATCGAAAGGCGTTCAAAGTCCTGTGTAAGTGTTGCGGAGTGCCCCACTAACTCCTGGGGTGGTCTGTCCTTCAAAATACTTGTGGGCTCGATCTCCTTCAGGTCCAAGGTCAAGCTGTTGCAGAGAACCTCGATCTCGAACTTTAGGTGCAGCTTCAGGTCAGCAAATTGATAAAGCTCCACGAGAAGACGCATAATGGCCATCAGCCAAGGGTTGGGTGGCCTAAAGACCTTGCTCTTGTTGCATTGTTCCAGGACCTTGCAGACAAATGGAATGGCGACGATCAACCTGTTGCTGTCGTAGCCCTCGATCAGCAACTCCTTGAATGCAAGATTCTTGTGCTTGATCGGTCGGTTTCGAGCCAAAGTCATACCTCCGAGCCAGGATCCGAGGTTCTTGAGAAGTGTTCGGTCCGAGGATGATTGAACAGTCTTTTCCGAGTTGATCAAAATCTTGATGTTTGCATACGTCTCGTGCAGAATATGGCGGTAGAGCAAGGGACTCTGAAGTCCATCCAAGAACTGGAGATACAGGACGTGATAGTTGGGCTCGATACTTGCGCGTTTGACCACAATATAGTTGCTGAACCAGCGATAAGCACTTTCTCGAAGAAGCTCCTTCATCTCCGCCAACTTGGTATCAATGTTGGTTTGCGAGACATTGTTGACGATAAAGAGAATCTTGTCTTGTGTCTGCTCGTTTGGCGTCTCATAGTCAATGTCATCTCGTCCGACAAGCAGGGTGTCCACATTGAGAGAGGTGAAGACTGGAGGCGCAGCCGGTTGTGAGGATGCTATAGAGGTTTGCACTGGCGGGACGACCTGTCGCTGGGCCTCCTGGGCGGCTGGCTGCTGAGGGGGTGCTGAGGAGACCAAGTCCATCGATTGATTGGAACCGTCCTGCGCAGCGGCTGTTGCTGAAGGGAGTATCGAGTGGATGTAGCGCACGATCTCCGGGTGAACCTGTTGGAGATGTGAGATCTGCAAGAGATGAGAGCAGTAGGTGGGCCATTCCTGAAGACGGGATTGGAAGCGACTCAGGGCCTGCGCGCCAAAGTTGAACATCTTTGATCCTGGTGGGTTTCGCAAGGCATCCAACACATAGCGCAGGGCAATGCCAAGAGGAATATATGACACCAATTGGTGCTGAATCAACGCTCCGAACAGGTCGCTGGTAATTGACAGCTCCTTCTCGCGATAGGTAGAGAAGAAACGGTATTCGTCAAACAGGTCGTGGATCATGCACGCATAGATGTCCTGTTCACGAGGATCAGACGAGTTCTTGAACTGCTGCAACAGATCGACAATCTCTGGAATCGAAATATCGCCTCGATAGATGCGCTTGTAGTACTCGTTTGTTGTCTCCTCAACATCTGCAGAAAACGAGGTTTCCGTTCCAGTGGCGCCTCCTTCGATTGCTGGGGTGGCGTTGGCGAGTTGAGGGTGAAGCTGAAGACAGGCGCTGTGCACGCTCTTTAATACTGCCGAGTTTTCTGGCGAAATGGAGCTATAATGCGAATTAAACCCCATATGACTCGTTAGAGTGTATGTCTTGCATCTCGCTTCATAAGAAATAGCATTACGGGCCGGAAAATATACATACCTTCCAAGAAGGACCTGTAAAAAAACGGCAATTGTCTCCACTGGCAGTTCCTTATTTGCGGGAGCGTTCTGTCGTGAGTCATTGACAATCCTTTCACTAAGATAGTCCAAGCATGCCCTGACAAAAATGTCTTGACCAGCTTGGATTCGGTTCTGCAGCCACTTGTCCAGGGCCAGCAGGTTGCGGCTGGAAGCAAGTACGGCCAGATCAATTGCAAAAACGAACGACTTCACCTCGAGAACCTTGTTCAATATCTATATAACAAGAACCACAGGTTAAACAGCTGTAAGAAATTGAATGATGCACCATTATTGAATAGGAGGAACCCAAAAAAAATCATACCGAGAGATCCTCCGTGATCTTAAGGATCTTTGTTAACGACAACCGGTCATGATCGTAGAGATCTAACAATCCAGAGACGAAGAGGCCTTGGTTCACCTGCCAGAGGCGAGTTTGGACAAACTGGGGGATGATACCTGCCCCGGTCAGATAAACATGAAGCAGTTTGGAAACAAGATCCTGATGCAACGAGCTCCATGGGACCTTCAGCTGAACAAAACCGAGGAATAGCAGTTCTGTGTTCGACTTCAAGCCAGAGTCCAAAATAGGCTTGACATCGTCATGCACTTCATTGTCTGCGAGCGTCATCAGAGTCTCGACGAGGGGGATACAGTTCCAGACGCTGGACTCCAGCTCCACCGATGCGTGCGCTTGAACATCAGGACTCGCCTGAGAGAATTGATCCCGGGTAAAGATTCGAGGTGATACTGCCCACTCCTGCTCCAGCAACTTTACAGGGGCAGCGACGAGCTCTCTCAAAAGCGATATTTGTGCCTCAACATTATTCCATTGTCCCCAGAGGGCCTCCAGCGGGAAGAGACGTCCATTCTATATTGAAATCAGATAGGTTTGGAATAGTGGATGAGTATTTACCGACTAGCGTTTTCAAGGAACTGCATGTGGTAATAAGATAGACTGCACAAACGAACCTTCTCAGCAGTTCTGAACGCAGTGACGATAAACTCAAATCCGGCGGCATCAGTGACCCTGAAATCGGGATAATCCAAGGCGTGGATGACCCTGATCCAATCGACAGTATTTCTGTTCAATGCTGTGGCAAAGACCTTAAAGTCCCATGCGTTCTCGCTGCTGGGTCTTGCCTGTCTCGAGATCATCATTCCCAGCACACGTGCAATGTCTTGTTCGCCTGGTGCCTTTGAACTGTCGTATCCGGCTTGGCGCATAACATCATTCACGGACGACGCGTTTTTGCAGCAGGAGGGTCCTGCCTCTCGCATGGCCTTGGCCAAGGCTGCTGACTCTGAGTTGTCGTTCATGTCACTATAGTAAAGACGTATTATAATATGATGGGCTCCATGATGAGTAACCGAATAAAGACAAGTTGCTATCGATACGCCTCAATAGTCAAGAAATGTAGGGCATCACATACCGAATCTCCTTGATTGTTGCGGTAATGTTGTTGGGGATGTTGTTGTTGTAAAGGGTGTTTATGAGGGTAGTGACAGTATCGTTGGGCTCGTTCCAGAACTTGTAAATCGATGCGTCGAGTGATCGAACAAAGTCCAACAGTAGATCAGGGGATGAAAGCTGTTCCTTGAGAGAAACTGTATTCGACTGAATAACGCGTTCGGCTGATCGCGATACAAAACCACACAGCATAACAAAGCATCAGTACAAGCAAAGATTTCATCCATCGCAGGTCGGATCGCACAAAGACAAAATGCTACACACCTTGCGCGACGAGTTCAGGCTTAGGTGATTGTAGAACTGCGAGTCCTAGACGGATCTTCTCGACGGGCTCCAAAGGCAAATTCTTGATGAACGCCTCGAAATCAAAGCTCTTGATGACTTCGCTTTTTTCAGATGAGCTGATGGCTTCGCAGAAGAGAGAAGCGGAGGATTGAGTCTTGGTAAGGACCTGGAGCCGCTCAATAAGGAGCTTGTGGATGGATGAGTTGCTGCTTGCTTGTGATCCCTGTCCTGCTCGCCACGCTTGGACGAGACGCCTGATAAGATGCAGGTAGACCGGTTTACCGTTTTCTTCGATAAGCTGCGAATAAAAGTATCAGGCATTGAAGGAATATCGTGAGTATAATGGCTCCTTTTTCCAGCAAAAAAGACTTCGACAAACTCTTCTTTGTCCAAATGCTTACCGAGCGGATTTCACCGACACTTTTGGCGTACGTGTTCTCGGAAAGGGTCGAGAGAAGGACGGCAACCTGGGCCTTTACGATTGTCAGGAAACTGGACTTCCTGGAGGGGAGACTCAACCTGGACGAGGGTGGTATGGGTTGAATCGAGTTGGATGGTTTATCTTCAGAGCTCATGCTGAGAACAAGAGTACATGATGCGCACTCCAGGAGGGGGGAAGGTAAGATGGATGGAGATCAAGAAGAAATAGGAAAACAATATATAATAGACGTTTGAGGAGCGGCGTAGAGATGTATTTTGTATTAACAGAGAAGAAAACTCAAACTGCGAAGAGCAGGATCGGTGTGCAGAAGAATAGAAAGAGAAGGCGTTAATGACACAGCACTTTTCGAGTCAATGAAGAGATCCTCGGAATGGTCCACGTATCAGTCTAGGGATTCGATCAGCTTTCCTGCAATGAAAGCAACCACAGGGAACAGGGCGATGGGTTGGCAAGCAATGGCACATACACAACATACACGCGCAAACACAACGACTGAAAGGGAGGGAAGTGAAGGAAGAAGGAAGAAGGAAGAGAGGAAGGTGATGGCAGCGCCCCATTCGAACTGTCACGTCACGGAATCGCGGGGTCGCGCAAGACCTTCATTCAACGTCTTCGATCGCGACTGTCTCTATTTCTATCCCTATCCTTTTCTCGGCCATGATCCCTGTCCCTGTCCCTGTCCCTGTCCCTCTCTCTATATCTGTCCCCGTCTTTGTTCTTGCCCGACCTGTCTCTATCAGATCTGTCGCTTGAACGATCGCGCCTCCGCTCTCCTTCACCGTCGCGACCGTTTCTATGGCTTCTGTCGTCTCGTCCATCCCGGCTGCTCCGACTGTCTTTGTGCTCACGCCTCTGGTCTCGGTCACGATCATCTCTACTGTCTCTATTCCCACTATCACGGCTGTCCCTGCCTCTACTGTCACGACTACCCCGATCGTCTCGATTGTCCCTGTAGTTGCTCGTGCCTAACCGTCCTGTTGTGTGTCTCTCAGGAACCTTGATCGCCTGAGGTGTTCGTGACTCGCCTGGCTTGATGTACTTTTTGTTGATTGGCTCTGGTTCCTTTGGTTTCGCTCCCAAGCCCAGCAAAGCTGGTCGTCGATTGTATTCAATTCTAATCGCAGATAGTTAACCACCAAGGGTAGTCAGCGTGGCGGAGAAAGTGCAGCACAAGCAGATTAAGGGTGACAGATAAACACTTACGCTTCAGACCCCTTCATGTCACCATTCCATCCCATGCCACGCAATAAGGCAGCGCCAAATTCTTCCACAGGCACTTTTTCATAGTCTTCAAGAGTCGATTCGTCGGGAAGTTCCTCGAGATTTTTCTGAAATGCCTCCACGTCATCGATATTTTCTTGTCCGTGAACAACCAGTCTCCGCGCGTCCTCTGATCTTTCTCCAGATGTGGCTATTCATAGATAAGCATCAATAATACCACGGTCAGCTAAAGTGCAGTACGATGCAACTTGGATGCTCAGCAATGAAAATATGGAAGGAAAAAACCATCACCTTCAATAATCTTTCTGGCTGCTGCTTCATCCAACGTCTCCTCTTTCTGTTCCATCACGATGTCTTCTTTTACTTCCGTAATCGCCGTGAATGTTGAAGTGCTTGCATCGTCTGAGCCTAATTCCGTATGATGTTCGGCTTTGGTGCGCTTTATGATCTGGAGACCATATCTCACCTCTTTGACAGGTTCCTCTACGATATTCATCGGCTCCCTAAGACTTCCCTCCGGCATATATGTCTTTTTCCTCTTTGCCAAAACCTGTTGCCTCCAATCGGCGTTCTCTAGCTTAGGAATTATTAGCGGCTTCGCCTCCTCCTTTGGTACAAGACTGGGTATTGAAAAAAGAAGGAAAAACATCAGCATCAGATAATTGAGGATTACTTGCGTATCCTAGTCAGCATAGAGCAAGCATTCATGGCCCAAGGCTTACCTCTCTATCTTGTTGTCGTCCAAGCCAGCGATGAGTTCATCCTTTTGGGTGTCGCCTTCGTCCTCATTGTTTCCGAAGGCAGAAGCGGCGGATTTGTTAATGAGTGGAGCCTTTTTTTTGGCTAGGCTTAATCCTTTACCGACACTGAGTGATAACTTGAGAGGCGCTCCATTCCCATTAGTCGATGTTGGTGGTGGTGGTTCCTCGGCAGACATGGTGTAGGGAGCAAGTGAGCTTGTCGCTACAAAGTTGTCAGTCGTTCAAGGATCCAAATTGGGCAAAAGCGACCAAGCCACGAGCCGCCAGTGCTCATTTTCTCTTTTTGTCCACCCAGTTGCATTCAACTACACAGCACAGGACACCACCATGAGCTCAGTAACGAACGATCACTTGCGATCCAACTTGCACAGAGAGTTCGTCGAATCAGGAAAGCGTGAACAGTAAGACTCAGCAACACGAGGAAATTGTCTTTCAGTCTTCGAGTACGACGCTTTTGGACGATGCAAAGACCAAGATGAGGATTTGACTACAACCCCCGGTCCTCTTTCGCACCTTTTCACCTAGACTGGTAGACCTTTTGCGCGCGAAGCTGATCGAGTCTGGATGGCGGGATGATTTGAAGGTGTACACAAGAGGTACGGACAAGACAGAACTTGTAGCTTTGTCCTTCTGGACTCAATTGCTCAATTGACATATCATATCTTCCAACACGATAGAGAAAATCCAATCCAGGGAGAACACCATGACCGTCGACGAGATTATCAAGGAAGTCAGTCCACATGCTCGAGGTACAGTACGCATCACCTCCTTGAATTATCTTTTCGTGTCGCATTGGCGTTAGACTTACCGTTCCTATTTTTGGCCCTGCAGCTACCATTCCAGACAAGGTCAAAATGGAGCTCCTAACTCAGATCAGCGCGTTTATCGAGGACACCTTGTGATGAGTATGTGAAGGCGATTTTTTTTTTCCAAGCCGAACACAAGCGGCCGTTCGACGTATATGTTCCAAGTTCATCCGCAACTGCACGGCTGTGGAGAGAACTCTCAAGCCAATTGTAATATAGAATTCGATAAGTGGCACCGTCTCTTGCGCGCATGGCAGCATGGCCAAACGAGTCAGCATAATAATAAAAAACGATCGCGACTGTCACTTGGCGATGACCTCTGTGAATATCTGCTCAGCCCTAAAAACGAGCTGTGCTAGCACGATGGCCTTCGTGTTCATAGAACTAAGAACAAAGTGGTATGATATAGACTAATACACCGGCTGGATTTGGATATAGCCATAGTCCATAATCCATACGGACGCGCAGAGCAATACTTGTCATTTGTTCATGCGGTACCCATTATCCAGGTCCACTTTAACAATTTCACGTAAGCACGCCCTGTATGTACTTCAACACACAGAACACCATACCACCAAAGAAATGTACAAAAGATGCATTGTACGATCAGTAGTTGTGCGGCGTGTGTCTCGGTGAGAAGGGACCACAGAGATTTCAGATGTATAGAGCCTGGCGTAAAGCGTCTTGGTCCGGTGCGCGACGTCGGCTCTCAATTGCCTGCCCTTCCTTGTCTTAACTCATCTTTGTATGCTGGAAGAAAATGCCCTCTATACAACTGTCCCTCTGTGCAGTTGCCCCTCGCTACCGAATGTCAGTCTCTGCACAACAGAAAATTCTATTATCGGCGCATCAAGGTTCCCCATCCCCCCTGAACTGGGTTCTAGGATTTAATATCCGTTCTTGTTAAAAAGGAACCGCTTCTGGCCATTCTCTTTCTCTCCACCCTCCTCCTCGCCCTCATTCCTGACCTACCGCACCCTTGCCAAGATGCTCCCAACCATGAACGTGCGCTGATTGGCCATCCTTGCTGTGTTCGTCTGCTCTGCATTCGTTGTCTCTGCGTCCCCAGTTGCATACAAGAGGGCTTATTCCGACTTTGAGACGAACATCAATGGCAAAGAGAAGAAGGTCAGTGCAGAGCGTGGGGCTGACAAAAAAAAAAAAAAAAAGAACTTGTTCGCTAATCTGGGTTGTTGCATTTTTATTAGTGTCCCCACATGTGCAAGGGAGTCAAACCTGTGAACTCGACGGACTATCTTTGCGGCGACGCACGTCTTGGTCCCAAGAAGCTGCCAACTCTTTTCCCTCTCGATGATATAACTCATCCCCACGATCGCCTTGGCGGTCTCTGTGCTGCCGAATTCCTCCCCAAGTGGACCGTCAACGGCCAGTACACCTATCCTCCCAAGGATGGTTTTCAGCTCAACACCGCGGGCGAGCCCATCCAGGGCAATATGACCCTTCTCATTGGCACACTGGTCGACCACTTTGGAAGCGAATACGGATCCTATATGTCACCCGCTGAGGCTCCTTATCCACAGCGTGCCCTCCCATCCTCCAACCTAGGCACCCCACCAAATGATGATAGATACCCATATAACTACCATGTGTACAATGTTACCAAAGAATTCATCGTCATGGCTGGTCCAATTGCTCCGTGGTTTGGACAGCCTGGCCAAGGCGTACAATACCACACATACAGCAATATCATGAGTCTCATCAGTCAAGGCTTCCTCGTTCCCGTGCCACTTCGCTACAGCAAGCTGTTCTAACAGCTATGTTAATAGTGGATGGCATTGTATTAGAGAAGTCCATAATAATTATAATAATAAAGCACCATTAACACACTATTGTCTATGAATGTGGGTAACGGAGGTGGACGCGTTTGTGCAAACTACATCAAACGTACGAACTGTACGTAGACTTTTTTTTTTTTTTTTTTGTTGGGGAGAGCTTACTACAGCACTTTTGATACAAAGGAGATCATGACAAAGATGAAATACCTTCGCCCAACACCCACACAGCCTTTCCTTATGGGGAAGATGGTTAGACGACCCAAAAACCATACCCAATAGGCTATCTGCAGAGTCTCTGTTTCCGGAGTGGCCATTGATTTGGTTCCTGGGGCCGAAAATGATCCTGCATCGTGTCTACATGCTTAGAAACATGAAAATAAATCTTGTGTTGCCGAAAATAAGAAACACAAGAGATAAGGCTCTGTCCTTCATTACCGATGGTTGCTGGGGGGGATCTGAAGAGTGTATTGCTTTGCTAGGTATCTGAGCGCTCATGGCTTACAATGAACCTCGGAGACAGCGCCTGTTCGTCCATCTCGTGTCAATTGGAAGTAATTGGTAAGTGTTAAGTCATGCGAGGTTTTTGCCCGTGGCATTCTATCATCAGTTGGGACAATCTACGATCCACGCTACGGTCGACAAGTTCAAAGTGTGCATGGCGGGTGGGGCAGATGAACAGTAGAAGAAACCGAGGGACGAGGCTAGCCAGCGATCTGTCGGTTGTCGTTGACCCGAGGATGGATGTGTAAGGATTGTAATTTTGGGAAGAAGAGACTGCAACAGCAACTGTGGTATATATATGCCTGCTATATCTGATGGGGAGGAAGGCAACATGGGGCCATGGGGAGGGATACGATGCCCTTGTATGGCGCTGGCACTCTGGGCGACAATATGTGTATCCCTGATAGAGAGTACTGTATTTCGCCCAAACGTGAAATAACTGGCCGCCGATACGCTTTGCCCTAACTCAAAGTACTCAAAGTACTCTCGGTCTGCTCGGACCATATCTTTTTTGTCCCAACAACAACAAAAAGGCGTTGACATGTCTGGCTTATTATTAATTTTTTTTCTACCCTCCAAAAGCATACCCAAAAGTATCTTTTCGTTGTCCCTCATAAATGGGAATACGATCTGCCAACAATTCTTTCTTCTCCACCACTCCCTCTTCTGATTCTTCTTCTCCTCCTCTCCTCTCTTCTCTTCTTGCGTTCTTATACCCGCTCATCTCTTGAAACAGCAATCGCAGCCTCTTCTTCCCTTCACACCAACACCACAGCTGCTAACATGGAGTCAGGACCAATGCCCGCCGGAGTCCCCTTCCCCGAATACTATGACTTCTTCATGGACTGGAAGACGCCCCTTGCCATTGCTGCCACCTACACTGTCTGCGTCAGCCTCTTCAACCCCAAGGTCGGCAAGGTCTCTCGTGTCGTCGCAAAGTCCTCGAACGCCAAGGCTACCGAGAAGACCGAGTCTGGTGCTGCCATGACCGCCTTTGTCTTTGTCCACAACGTGATCCTCTGCGTCTACTCGGCCATCACTTTCTACAACATGTTCCCTGCCGTCGTCAACAACTTTAGGACCCACAAGTTGCACGATGCTGTAAGTATCTCCTCAGACTGATGAGGTCTTCAAAGAAGCGAGGGAAAGGAGGGTTTTATTTTTGTTTGTTTTTTATTTTTTTAAAAACAAGACCCTGGTGGGGAGGGGGGATGGGGTGGGGTGGAAGTTGTTTGCTTAAGCGAATGGCGACCAAGAGCGAGTTCCCGACAGTAATCTGAACTCAGGAACGAAAGAACAACCAACCTGGACTGTTTCGAACACAGTGGAGAGCACGAGGGTGGGAAATGCCTTGGCGTCCTTCATTCTTTGCCCGTTCGAGTCAAGAGAGTTCAGATCAGCGGGAAACAAAGCAGCACCCTTTTTCTTTTTTGCTCTGTTTCCCCAAGGGATTAGAAAAGTGGACACAGCATCAAACAAACAAAACGTGGTTAGGGAACACATTATTTTGGGGACAAAGGAACGAACCAATGCCGATCCTAATGTTACTTTATCTTATCTTTGAACGCATTTCTTTGATCTAGTACTGCGACACCGACAAGAGTCTGTGGAACAACGGCCTCGGCTACTGGGGCTACCTCTTCTACCTCTCCAAGTTTTACGAAGTCATCGACACCATCATCATCATCCTCAAGGGCCGCCGCTCTTCCCTCCTCCAGACCTATCACCATGCCGGCGCCATGATCACCATGTGGTCCGGCATTAACTACCAGGCCACACCCATCTGGATCTTCGTCGTCTTCAACTCTTTCATCCACACTGTCATGTACTGCTACTACGCCTGCACCTCCATCGGCCTCCATCCCCCCGGCAAGAAGTATCTCACCTCCATGCAGATCACCCAGTTCCTCGTCGGTACCACCATCGCCATCTCCTATCTCTTTGTTCCCGGCTGCATCCGCACCCCCGGTGCCCAGATGGCTGTCTGGATCAATGTCGGATACCTCTTCCCTCTCACCTACCTCTTTGTCGACTTTGCCAAGAAGACCTACTCCAAGCGCAGCGCTATCGCTGCCCAGAAGAAGGCCCAGTAGAGCGGCTTACAGAATACCTCTTCTCTCTGTTCATCTCTTCACATACATAACCCATATTCTCCACAGTGCATGCAGGCATACATGATATCCTTCCTAGTTTCTTCGCTCATCAACATCACTTGTATCAATAAATATCCTCAACATCCTTGCTATTCGCGCATTGTTTGCTCCTGCACCTTGGATGCCAACATGAGTGCCTTGGTACACTTTTACGATCGTTTATTTGTTCCGTTGGCTTGACAGGTTAACGATGGCTGCTTCTCTGGGCAGTCTTTGTCTTGTAGGCACTTTCAAAGGATGCGATGGCTCGCAGCATCAGGACTACTTCAGGACTATTATCACATGAAAAAGTTCACGACGCAGAAACGTATTATCAGCAAATGATTCAACAAGAATACTGGCAAGCGGCAGAAAATAAGAATGACATACCTTTGAACATCCTCAGAAACTGAACTGGCATTGTGGACCGAAACGCGAGAAAAAAATTCATGCAGCAGATTGAGCAACCGTGGGAATCCGTCAATGAAGGCCTGGTGCAGAAATTGTGATGCTAATGCAATATAACAAAAAAAAAAAAAGGCGTTCGTTAGTGTTACACCCATACTGCTGTATACCGGCGCTCTTGCTGGCACAGCACATTGCATTGTCTCGTAGGGCTTACATCTGGCTGCAGCTTTGAGTTCTTGCTCGAGATGCACTGATAATGACTGCCAGAAGCGGTGAACCATGTTTCCATCCATGCTGTTGGATGCAATCTCGAGGAAAGAAATCTGGGTCAACGGATCCCTCTTTCGTGCAAGCACTCGTTCTAGCAAGTAAATCTAAATTCGCAAAGGTCGATCAATGCTATCCCTGTCCAACCGATCGAAGGCTATGAGAGCAATAAAAGGCCAGGTTTACCTTGATACATCCATTATACATTTCATCCATCAGTTTCTCCATGCGTTTCCAGAGGATTGAAGTCCACAAGGCTGCCGCTCCTACACTGGGTTCTCCATTGTTACGTCGAACGCCCCCTCCCACAAACCCTGTAGTATTGCTCATTCCTGACTCCAATTGGATTAAACAAAAAGTAGCATTAGTAAGTGTACAATGAGATGGCGACTCACACATATACTTGGACCATCAAGGATGCCTTCCCACAGCAATTCCTGTACCTTTGGCTTCCTTCTGTAAGGACTGGATATCGACCGCCTGCTTGATCTGCGAGTGCAGTCGATTGGATAATAAAGAGGTCATGGCCACGATCTTGAGGTCTAGTCTCTTGAGTGAATAAAACACCTGGAGGGCCGATCCAACTTGGGCTTGGTTTTGTGCGTCCATGCCCTCCTGAAGCATGCGGTCTGCAGAATCGACAATCCTTCCTCTGACAGTTTCCAAGTTCTTGATCTCATTGTCCACGACGTGGATGCCCTCCAAATCTGATTCCTGTAACAGTGCATCTATGCATAGCAAATTTTATGCTATGGCTTTAGTGTTTGGTAGTGGTTGGTAATGCGCGCACTATCCACACGATCGTCTACAAGGAGACACGTACCGACTTCGCTCAGTGTCAGCGCCGCCTTTGTGAGTTCTAAATCACCTCCTGGCATCTGCATCTCCAGCCGCTTGCTTAGGTATAAGAATCTTAATACCCTCCGCAATACCTCCGAGGTCACTTGCAAGCGCTCCAGTTGAATAGTATATGTTTGTATTTGTTCAAATGGCGTTTTGATTTTGAAAGATAGTCGGTCCATGAAAGCGGTGAGCGTCCTCAGTCCAAGTTTGACGGTCTCGAGAACGGTCTCGAGTTCCCGGATTCCTGCTGCTTGGCTGAGTAGGTCATTGTAATGTGTCGTCACCTATCCATTGTTCAAAACGATTTGCGAGCGAGAATGAGGTCCATTGCGCTATTGCAATCAATTGCTCATTTCTGTGTGGTTCTTTAGGATAATAGTACCGACTGACAGAAAGGTGGTACGTTACCTGATCATGAAGCTGCTTGTTGAGACTGTCGATGCTGAACGAAAGACTAGAGAGCGATGTGGCGATATCGAGCTCTCCTTTGGCGGACTGATGGATGATTGAGTTCGCATGGGTATTGGGATCAAATTGGTCGACCAAGAAGGAGTCATAGTCTGCATAGACATGATAAGCGTCGGAGAATGTTAGTACGTGCTGGTGTCCTGTGAGCTGTGCCGTCAAGACCCTGATGAGGAAATGAATGTAAAGAGACAGGTACCGGTATAAGAGTCGAGTTCAGGGATTGCTGTCGCCATGGTCATCGGTCCTGTTTCTCGCCGCCCTTTTGTAGATGGCCCTGGTGTCCTGGTGTCCTGTTCAAAAGGTGGTCAAGCAGCTGGGCATGAATGGGTGTCGAGATGAAGGGACCGCGCGACCTTTCCAGGAGTGGACGTGACTGGATGCCCCAAAGCCACACTGCCCAAGGAAGGAGTGGAAGGGGTGTTCCCTTTTTAAGAGAGGCCGTTCAGGATTCCTGCTCGCACTGCTCCGTCCCGATTCGACTTTCCTATTCGATCCTCTCTTCTCCCGTTCTTCATTCCAGATCAACCTTGACCAAAAGAAAGAGTTACGTGGGACCGCTCTTTCAATAACGATTCGCTCCTCTTGTGTCGTTACGAACTGATCTGGTTCAACGAACTGATCTAGGTCAACGAACATTCATATACCGATTCCACTTTTGCTCAACACCTCCCCTCCGTCTCAGCCAAAGTCGTGTTATTAGCCTCGACTACCATGCAGGCAAGCTGTCTGGCACAGCGGGGTCCCATGCGCCCACTAATCTTGGGCAGGACCCTTGCGCGCAACCATGCCGTCTCTGTCCAGCGAACAAGGTCTATCTTGCTTAACAAGAACGACATACAACCTCATGAGTAAAAATGATACTGTCGCTAATAATTATCTCGTCATTATCACTATGTGTAGTAAAAGACTTGAGGCTGACTTGATTTGTACGTTCATTCCTCTCTACAGTAAATATCATCGACTCTTCTCATCAATTGCAGGATATAATCGACCAACCAAAAAGCAGCTCCTCTGCAGACTAGCACCAGGTCTGTGGGTTTATAATAATGGAGGCATCTACGGAGGAGAGGCCGCGGTGGCAGTCAACCAAACAACACAGCAAGTGATCATGCAACGATCAGGCGCTAATCTGAACCCGTCCTCATTTGCGGGCGCTACACCCAGGGCAAGAGGCGTACACGAGATGATGGACCATTTGAGCGAACGGATGGTCAAGGGCACGGCGCAAATTTTGTCCAGACCTCAGCCCAGGACACGCCTACAGGAGCCAGGCCATCGAAGATTCACTCAGCCTAGTCAACAAAACCTCTTCCACGATTCCTTGCAGCATTCAGTTCACGCCAATCACTCATTATCGTCAGCATCTCACCACGCTCGACTGTATCGAACCTCATCAGCACAGACTAGATCGCTGGAGTGGACACGGGTCAAAGCAGTAAACCCTGTCGCATATGTCCGGACCAAGCTGGTACCCTCGTCCATCAGTCCGTACGCTCACAACGGATCAAAACGATCTTTCGCAACACAGGCAAGTAGCCAACACCCTCGCTCATCACCGTCGTCGTCACCCCAAAATGCCTTGGTGAAATGGACACCCCCAATTGGTCCTTTGGACAGGGTAGACCGGGCGAGGCTCCTGTCGGCAGCACCGAATTTTCTGGCTCGACTCAAGATCCGATTTAAGCTGCTCCTGATGCGTCAGATCCGTCCATGGCGTGTAGACGACTTTATCGCGATGTTCTCTTGGGCGTTCCTAGCGAACGTGGCCTTTGTTTTATTGGGAACCACGACATTCTTTAGTTTGGTACTCACGACTGCCAACAGCCTGCAATTCCAAGGTATGTTGTGGGTATGATTCTTGGGTTCAATGTTTATTTTATGCATCATGCTTCTGTCATTTTCATTTCAGGGGATATGCAGTTAGAGAAAAATGCACGTCACTTCTGGCTGTTTTGGGTGGTCTGTGTGTTCATTCACTGACCAAAAATTTTGTTGTTTTAGGGTTTGTGGCATCCAAGATTAGCGATTATCTTACCGCATCAACAGGAGTGAAGGTCAAGTTCGAGGCAGCTATTGTGCCTAATTGGAAGGACGGCCGCATCACTCTCAGAAACGTCGTCATGTCCAAGCGTGTAGAGGAACCATCTCAGAATCACCTCTTGAGCCATAAGGGCGAGGACCATTCAGGTCATGGACACGAACATGATCACGATGGAAGCGAGCACGGTGTTGCAACGGAAGAAGAAGTCGACACCAACTTTACAATGTTTGATCTGACCATCGACCAGATTGACGTCACGCTATCAGCCAAGCGGTGGCTCGATGGTAAGGGCCTCATTGAAGACGCTTCCATCAAGGGTGTTCGCGGAGTCATTGGTAAGATAATTCTTTTGTGTATTTATGGCTAAAAGAGATACAAATACACTGTTTGTACGCATGTCTAAACATGTTTATTTCCTCTTGATTTCATTAGACCGAACACATGTATGGTGGGATCCTGATGTCGAGTACATTCCAGAGGAGGCCAGAAGAAAGCACGTCACTGGCGACTTTGAGCTTGACTCACTGCAACTGGAGGATATGCTTGTGACAGTACTCCAACCCGATGATTTCAGGCCTTACACAGTCTCCATCTTCTCAGCCCAGTTCCCTTGCTTCCGCAAGCAATGGCTCTTCTATGACATGCTGTGCGCGGAATCGATGGTCGGCATGTTTGATGGCTGTCTCTTCAGCTGCTACACTGCACAGCGGGAGAGCACAGACAGCCAGACGGACATAAAATGGAAGCGTACCACGCGCTTCAAGATTGACGACGTTAAGATTGACCATTTGAACGCGGGAGTGGAGGGGCCTTTTGGCTGGATCTATTCTGGGACGGTCGACATCACATGCGACGTTAGGATACCGAACGAACCGCGGGAGGATGTGCTTCGCAAACTGGTGAACGATATTGTGGACAAGATTGACGAGGTGGTTGACTTCGCGCCATTGCCTCTGGTCTTTGGAACTGGTGCAATTGGTAGCAAGGAGATTGTCATGTACCCCAACAGGGCCGCGGCTGCATTGCATCAAAAGATGATGGAAGAAGAAGAGGAGCAACGGCGAAATTCACAGCGGCACGGGCAGGGACAGAATGCTGAAGAGGAGCACCATCACGTGTACCAGGCTAACAGTCATCAGTATCTTCAAAAACAGCAGCTGATTGAGCAGCAATTGAGGCAATACCAGCAACAGCAGGAACAGAACCAGCAACATTTGACGGAGCAACAACGCCAACAACACGAGAGGCACATGACCAAACTTGTTCCCATGAGGTTGAAGTCCAAGAAGCCCGCACTTGTGATGGATTTTGAGTTCCGGTTCAATAACGTCAAGGCTTCGGTTCCTCTTCAGACCGAAAGCATGTCGTATCTTTCGAATGCTGCAGTTCGTCCAATTGTCGCGTTCATGAACAGCAATCGAACAGAGATTCCTATCCGCTGCCGTCTCGAAATGGATCTCGTAAGTCAATTAGCATGCTTCAGCTTTTTTTTTTTTTTTCGTTTTATCAGCCGTGTTAAACATTCTAATATGCAATACCATTGGTTCAATATATAGTCCGAATTCAATGGATCGTGGACAGTATACGATTCGAACCTTATGAACAGCTTGTCCACTGAGCTCGGCAAGGCATGGGCCAGCCTTGTTGCGGACGAGAGGGAGAGGAACCGAAAGTTGAAACGTGTTGGTCTATGGGGCCTCCAGTCGATGACCAGAAATATTGTCAGCGTATACGACTATGCACGTGGCAACCGAGGCTTCTGGCATTACATTGGAGCTCAAACTGTCTAGACCCAGCACTGGCTCATCTTAGGCACCACCAAGCTTTCATTTATCATTTCTTTGCATGCATTGTTAGTGCCCTTTTTTTACTTGTTTATTTGTCATTCAATAGCAACATTGTACAATACATACCCGAAAATAGACATTGCCGTACATTGCCGCGCTGAAAAAATGTAAAGAGGATGAAGAAGAATAAACCATGCAAGACACCTGCGCAAGATCTATCCCTGAACAAAGGTGGCGACGATAAGAATCCAGATGTGTTCCTGAGAAACAGATGAAACGGGCCAATCGCATTCTTCGATCCAAAAACAAGGTTAAGTTCAGTCTTGTTCAGGGCAAATGGAACGTACCTGGGCGCGCATACGTACCAGTCGCTGCGCTTGTCATACTCATCTCAAGGGCGCAAATACAGTGTCGACTCTAAGAAATAGCGTACAGATAACTGCAATATGGAGTCAGTGTTGTTATATACTCGTTTTGTGCGGTACTCCTTCGCAGAGAATTGTTGCCTTAATCCCTCGCCTCGAGAGCCCTTACTTAGATGCTTCGGCTCCCATCGCCGGCTCACAACCCAAGATGAATTCAGCGCTATCATTGGGCAGACTGCAATTTTAGGTCCACATGTCTTCTGCTGTTCCTTTACCTCATGTCCCAAAGAGAGCTCACTATTTTTTTTTTTTCTCAGGAGTACATTTTTATTGTGCTCTCATCAAGCCTTTCCCTGAAATGGCGACGATGGTAATTTTGTGGCACCTGGAATGAAGAAATGGACAAAACTGGCATGCAGCGCTGTCCAGCTCGCCTCATCCTGCCCAATCTTCTCGATTGGCAAACTTATATTTATCCGGAAGCAAACAAACAAACCACTCATAGAAATGTTAACACTGAATGCGCTTAGACTATACTCGCTTACTCAACATAGACTACACCAGAGTGGCCATCTCACTTTCCCTGTAGCCTTGTTCTATCGGCACCCTCTCATCCCTTCATTTGCTAATACTTCTGCTCTCATAATCTTTCACCCTCTCGGGTGCGTGTTCACGGCGCCCTATGGCGTCCCATGGCTGCAATCGCGTGAGAACCAACGCACATCGGTGCCAACACGCCTGCAGATTATAAATACTCGTATGTACCCCACCATTTCTCTTTTTCTTTAGCCATTCAGGACTCTTCGCACCGCACACCTACCCTAATCCAATTCCCGCCTTCTCGCCCCTTCCTCCTTCCCCTCCCTCCACCTCTCGACTTCAACCCCTCACAGTCTTCTACAGACACTAGTCTTTACCTCTCATTATGAAGATCACCGCCATCCTCTCCGCCCTTGCCGCGGCTACCCTCGTCTCCGCCGGCAAGTTCCACTCTCTCAAGCCTGGCAAGACCAACATCATCAACAACGGCTTCATTATCGAATACCACGATGGTGTTAAGCACTCGGATGCTCATGACGCCCTCAAGTCCCACAATGTCAACTACAAGGTCCGCAACGAGTACAACGTCTTCAACGGAGCCGCCATCACTGTCGATTCCCAGCATGATGGCCGCGCTCTCTCCATGATCCCTGGAGTCAAGAATGTCTGGCATATCTCACTCTACGACATGCCCAAGGTCGAGAAGTCTAAGACGAAGCCCGATGATGCCTCTGCGACCTCGGATCACCGCATGACTGGTGTCGATGTCTTGCATAGCAAATACAGTTTGACTGGAAAGGGCGTCAAGATTGGTGTCATCGATACAGGTATCGACTACAAGCATCCTGCCTTCGCTGCCGCCGGTGCTGATGCTGGATGCTTCGCTCGCAATGGCAAGAACTGCCGTGTCAAGTATGGTTGGGACTTTGTCGGTGATGACTACACTGGATCCAACACTCCTAAACCTGACAGTGATCCCATGGACTGCTTTGGACACGGTTCTCACGTCGCCGGTATCATTGGTGGAAATGCTCTGAACATCAAGACCTCGCCTAAACCCCCACAGCCCTTCGTCGGTGTCGCCCCTGAGGTTACTCTCGGTGCCTACCGTATCTTTGGATGCGAGGGCCAAGCTGGTGAGGATGTTATTCTTGCTGCCATGGAGCTGGCCTTCAACGACGGCATGGATGTAAGTGATCGAGCTATTAATTACAATCACACAGACATGTGGGATGAGGAAATGAAGAATGGCCACTCATCCACTTTGATCAATACGCTATTCTTGAACATTTAGGTCATCAACATGTCTCTCGGTGGCGGCTCCTCCTACAAGACCAACCCTACATCTGTACTTGCTGAGAAATTGATCGTCCGCGGCATGGCTTTGGCCGGTGCTGCTGGTAACGATGGTTCTGATGGTGTCTGGATGGTGTCCGACACTGGTCTTGGTGACCACGCTACCTCGGTCGCGTCGTTCGACAATCAGTTCGTTTGGTTTTACTATCTCACTTATGGCGGCAAGAAGTTCCCCTACAACTTCTCTGACGCCTATGGCAAGACCATTAATCTGCCCGCCTCTGCCACTATCGTTCCCTTGCTCTCCAACGGTACATTGAGCGACGGATGCGACCAGTCCCTCTACAACGGTGTCGATGTCAAGGGCAAGACCGTCTTGGTTCTTGGCGATGTCACCCGCTGCAAATCTGGTGGACGTGGTGCTCTGGCTGTTAACAACGGCGCTGCTGGTATGATCATCCAGTCTAGCGATGCTGGCATCGACTCTTTGGGAGGTGTCCCCAACTTGCCCATGGCGTCGATCGAGTTTGATGCTGGTGTCCAGCTGCTCGCTACCTGGAAGGCCAACCCCAAGTCGGTTGTAACCTGGTCCAATGTCCAGGGACCCTTCTCCATTGACAACTCGGGAGCACCCTCTTCCTTCTCTTCCTTCGGGTTGGATGGTGATCTCCGCTCCAAGCCCGATATTGCCGCCCCTGGTGGCAACATCCTCTCAACCTACCCTCTTGCCAAGGGCGGTTATGCTGTTCTCTCTGGTACCTCCATGGCCACCCCCTACATTGCAGGTTCCCATGCTTTGTACATGCAGGCCAAGAAGGCCAAGCCCCATGGTGATGTTATTCGCCAGGTCTTCAAGAACACAGCCACGATCTCCAAGAACTACAAATCCAAGACCTTTACCTCTGCTGCTAAGCAAGGTGCTGGTTTGATCAATGTCCTCAACGCTGTCCTAACCTCGGCCGAGATCAGCCCCGACCACATTGATCTCCTCGATACTGTCAACTTCCAGAAGCAGGTCAAGATCCAGATCAAGAATACCGGCAAGCACACTGAGACCTACACTCTCACGCACGTCCCCGCTGATGCCTTGAACTCGTACAACGCCAACAACTCCTTCCCACTCGGTACTCCCATCATTGAGGTCGACTATGCCACCGTCAAGTTCTCCCAAAGCACCATTAAGATCAAACCTGGCCAGTCTGCCAAGGTCACCCTGAAGTTCACAGAGCCTAAGAATGGTAAGGCTGCTGACTGGCCCCTGTACTCTGGTTTCGTCGTTGCTACTCCTCGCACCAAGGGTGGTGTTGCTGTCCATATTCCCTACACTGGTGTCAAGGGCGATATCCGCAACGTGCCAATCCAGGATACCAGCCTCGGCTTCCCCGCGTTGCAGATGGTCAACTCGACCGGCCAATTGAACGATGTCCCCAAGGGCTTCACCTTCGACTTGAAGGACAACAAGCCCGTTGTCTTGTCCCGCTTTGGTTCGCACTCTCCCGATGCCACCATCCGCATCTTTGATTCGAACAAGAAGTTTGTCGGATTTTTGACCTCCACGGATGGCGGCGCTGCCTTTGGCGCCACCGGCAGAATGACGAACGTTGATAGCACCACCGGTCAGTTGGTCTTTGCCCAGTACACTTGGGAGGGACAGGTCCTCGCTGCCGAGAACGCAACCTTGGCCCCTACCACACTTGCTGCCGGCAGCTACGATATCGTTGTTGCCTCTCAGAAGAAGCTCACTAAGGGCAACTACCCCGGGGATTTTGAGATCTTTGACCTTGGCACCGTCAAGATCGCTTAAATGCGATCTTTTTCTTCTTCCTTTCACCTTCTTCCACCTTTCCCATCTTCATTGCCATTTTCATTATCATCTCAACCTCCGTAATTCATTCCTGATGACTCTCCCTTTCCCCGCTCGCGCGTATAAAAGTAACCGAACTCTTTATCTATCTAGACCAGAAACTAGAATAACAGCAATGTATACAAGATTATAAAGCCATTGGTTCAAAGCTGTATATCTAATAACACCCATCAACTCTTGTTCGCTGTGATATCTGATGAGCTTTATTAATTTTAGAAGAAAAGAAATGTACAGGGTAGAAAAAGACGAGTGCATCAGAAGAATGAGACGGAATGCAGGACGGATGTACTCGGATAGCGCTGCTGGAACCTATCCAGGATCGGCTGAACCTCATGATCAAAATCCTTGCTTTGCTCGATATCCTTGGCGAGATTTAGAATCATCCGTCCACCGACCATGGCCTCCTCGTAATTATCCTTGATCTCGACGTTGATCACATGCACCGGATTATTGTGCGATTCGCCTCGCTGAATGAGATCTGCTCGGTTGTTTATCAAGGTTTCCAGCGGAAGATGGGGTTAGCAAAAAATCCTTCCTCTGTAATGGACTGAACAAGCAATGGTGCCCAGTTGCTGATTACCTTCACATACGGCGTCGAAGCAGCGTTCTTCACAGGTGATGATGACATCAAACTCCTCTCTGCTCTCCTGGAACCGTTCCGGTGAGTTCTTAATCTTACGATTCCTGTCCAGCATAAGCAGCAATCCATTTGATTGGTATCTATTTGAAATTTGGTCCGCACACAGGTACGTCGAACGATCCCTCCAGTTAGACCCTCACTCTTGGGCAAAATGACGATTTACATCGCTGGAATGTTATACAATTGAATTGTCCTTTCCGCAATGCTATGTTTCAAAGCCCTCGGTCTCTTTTCCAGTTCAGCTCTTCCTTACAATTGCGTGTCCTTGCCCTTGAGTTCCTGATAGACATCATTGTAGGGTGTCCCAAAGTTGTAAATGTTGGGTTTGTCAATGGTCGGTCCTGGCAAACGGACCCTGGTTCCTATGCCGTATGATGATACCGTGAAACCGTTTTTCCTATTCAGTATCCGAAACAACGAACATAAGAGAGCGAGTTAATGGCATGAGTTGTAACAAGCCGAAGTCGCGCTCGCTAACGGAAACCGACCAACGCATCAGCATGATCCAAATAAAGATTCATTTTACAGCAGGACGTTGTGCGCCTCCATGCTGCGGTTCTGGTTCGAGGCGCAGATGACAGCAAAGCGAACCATGGCGAGATCTATGTTTGTGGTATCGAATGAGGTTGAACAAGAACAATGAAGGGCTGCATTGCTTTGTGCAAACAGACTGCTCTGGTCACAAGCAGCCGTCTCACGAAAGAAGCGGTCGCCCTATTGGTCAACGCGACCGCGCACTCTACCGTACTACGGAGCGCTTGGGCTTTTGAACATAAAAATCGCTTTTTTTTTTTTATTTCCGATATGAATGGTATTGATGCTTATGCTTAAATGTCCTTCTTCTTTACATCGTTCTTATTGCCGACAAACGTCTCCATGGCCCTGTCAGCGCCGCTGATAGTCCTTGCCAGGTCCTGAAACCATCCTGGCAAGATCGAGACGAGCGGGACAAAGTTGACATAGAATGGCAACATGATTTGGTTGCGCCCACGTCGCTGTTCTATCGATGCTACGATCTTACGCACCACCTCGAGGGGTTCAAGGATCGGAGTAAAGAAGGGGAGCCGCTCCTGAACGCCCTGGAACATTCCCGTTGCAATTCTGCCGCAGCAGACCAACGTGGTCTTCACACCGGGAGCCTTATACAGGTACTTGATCTCGGTTTCGAGAGTCTCGTGGAAGGCCTTAACAGCGGCCTTGGAGGCAGCATAGTCCGCTAATATATCAGGAAGGAATTGGTATGGGAGGTAAATATTATTGAGGTTAGGACAAGGTACTGGAATAAAATACTCGGTGCCTTGGCAATAGTCGATAGCCGCAACTGGTCGTTACCAATCCTTGGAGCGGACATGATACCCATGGCGGACGAAATTGTGACCTATGATCGGAGATGATAAAATGTCAAGCGATCGAGTATTTTTTTTGATACGCAACATTATGCTGCATGTGAGATAAAAGACGGCTCCTTACGACATGTCCATGGTTGTTCTTGATCATGTCTGGTAAAAACTCCTTAATCATGTAGGCCTGTCCCAAAAAGTTGACATTCATCGTTCGTTTGATATCCTCTGCGGAGAGGTCTAGAATCGATTGGCCATTGACAATGGCAGCGTTGTTGATCAAGATAGTAGGCTCGCCCACATCTTCACGGATCTCCTTGGCAACGCGTGCAATATCCTCGGGGCTGGAGACATCGCAGATGTAACTGTCAATATCCACTATCGGTTTTCAACATCAGGGTATAACGCGCGATGGTTAGATAGTAAAGATCAATGGCGGTTGTGCGCAGTATTGACTAGCATTCAGGATCCTTACAGGCGGTTTTCACAGGCTGGATGTCGAGAGCGACGACAGTGATGCGTCGAATGGCCAGTGACTCGGCGAGGAGCAACCCAATTCCACTAGCACCTAATTGTTTTGCAGTTGCCGAAGAATCAGCGAGACATTAGACCTGAGATTCCATTCAAATGGACCTATGGTGCCGAAGATAGCAGGACAGTGGATTGTACCTCCAGTAATCAGAACGACCTCGTCTTCCCAGTCGGCTTTTTCTCCCGTTCTCTGGCTCCGTTCATGCGCCCAAAATGCGATCTTGACAAAGAACAACAGCGCTCCATACGCGGCTGCCAGGATAAAGGCAAGACTTTCGTTCGAGGCACCGTACAGCTTGATGCAGGGGATCAGAAAGAATGGGAAGGACAGATGAAAGACAGTGGCATTGAGCATATGCAGGGCAAAGTCGATGCTTTCACGGTGGACCATGGTGGTGGTGGTTATGTCCGCTGCTGAATGTGGGAATGGGTGGAGGACGAAAGAGGATTGCAGAAAAAAGAAGGATGAGGAGTATCCTGGCGCAATAATAGGCAATTGGGTCTGAAACGTAAAGTTTGATTAAATTGCTGATCAATAATTTAAACCATCTATATCAGGCGCGTACGAGCGCGTCGTACCAACTATTATTGAAGCGCTGTATGAGCTGGCCAGTCTGGAAGCGTGTCAAACCGCGTTTCTGACACACTGGATGATGCATCTACAGCCCGCGGGCTCATCTTCCGCGCTTCAACTGCTTCATGTCTCTCTCTCTCCCCAGCCTGTGTGCGTCGTGACTGGTCAAAGCGCTCCTAAATAGGTGCCCTTTTTTTTTTTTTTTTTGGGGGGGGGGGAAGCACCACCGCAGCTCTTCCTCCTTTACCTTTCACTTTCTGCAGTGTCATTCAACCGCGGATCCAACGCTCTAACACGCACAACACTTCTATCACTACGCTACTAAAAGGATCCTGAATAGAACCGTTGTAATGGGAGTGACAGAAAAATCACGATTGAAGGATGCTCTCGAATACTTGCGGGAAGCTGAGAAGAAGTAGCGTCTTATTCCGCTTCACCAATACTCGCCCACTGTCAATGAAGTTGCAACAGCACCGCTAATGCTAATATATAACCGAGTTCTTTGGCCTTGGTCTATGTAGCACCGAGAAGGGTTGGTTCAGGAACCCTGACTGGGATATCGCTGCCCAATATTTTGAGAAAGCGGGTGAGTGCCCCCTTTTGTGTTAAATGACATTAGCCATGTCCGCGAGATGCACGATACGTCTTGTCATATCCTTCCCCCCCCCCCCCCCCCCCGATTTCGCCAAGGACCACTAATCAGTTTTACGCCCTGTTCGACATGCCCGCGCCAACCTCCCTATGCAGGTCAGGCATTCAAGGCTGGAAAGTCGTATGAGCAAGCAATCCAAGCTCTTATCAAGGCCTCTGACGCCATGGTTTCTTCTACAAGGCACATACCACTCCCACCCCAGGCCTTGTCAGATGCCATAGGCAGGCGACAAGCCTAAACTAACTCTGCGTTTATCCATTCTCTAGTCTGTTCATGGCAGGACGTGCAATGGAGGATGCAGGCGGTATTGCGATCCAGAATCTCGGTCAGCCAGAACGAGCTGCCGATATGTATAAGCGTGCCAGCGACTTGTTCTTGCAGAGCATGACGCCAGATCGAGCTGCGGAGTTGCTAGAAAAGAGTGCCAAGTAAGCACCACCGTGCAGATTTTTGTGATGGTTCAGTAACACGTAGTCGTCATACGCTGATCACGGAGTCTATGGTTACGTTTGCTTGGTGTTAGAGCGATGGAGCCGATCTCTGTTGACTCTGCGATCGAATCTTACATTGGAGCCTGCGACATTTACGAGAATGAAGATCGAGCTCGATATGCAGCCGACACCTTCAAAAGAACCATTTCTTTGCTGGTCAAGCATAAGCGGTAAGAGAATCGCACCATGTTGCGTCCTGAATATACCATTCATCACGCGAGAAAACAACTTATGAAGTGACCTTTATTCTTCATTAAAATCTGCTGTCCCAGCTTCGCGAAGGCGATAGAGGTGCTGCAGAGACTGGGCAATGTTCATAAGGGTGCTTCCAACAATACAGCATACTACAAGACCCTTCTAAGCATCATTATTGTGGAATTGGCTGCAGGCGACGAGGTCAATGCCGGAGCGCGCTTTCAGGAATACTGCTCGTAAGTATTGCCTTGACGTGACAAATCCCTTTGTAGACCATGGGATGCCAATCTCATTATCCAAATACCTTGGTATCGCTCTGACATAGCGTGGAAGGTTTTGTCCAGTCTGAAGAATCTGCCGTTGCGCATGCAATGCTGGATGCGTTTGAAAACCGTGACCAGGACTACTACAACCAGACTGCTGCCCGCCAATACGTCGGGTTCTTGGACAATGAGATAGCGCGACTGGCGCGCAACATTGTCATCTCAAATGATCTAATATCTGGAGCCGGATGTGCTGAACCTGGCCAGGCGCTAACTCCGCCACAGCAGCATCAGCAGATGTACTTGCCGCAAGGTCACTCAGGCAGCACACCTCCAGTCCAGTCCAGTCCATATCAACAACAACAGCCGCCATATCCTGCACACCCACATCAGCAACTATTTTCTGATCAGAAGGATGTCTATCAAGCACAGCCTGTCTCTCGGAATTTGTCTCGTCCTCTGAGCATGAATGGGGGATATGAGATTTCGCCGACAAGCTCATCGGATCCTCCACCTTATTCGGAAGAGCGGAGCGAATCCGACTGGCATGCGCTGACAGAGAAGCAGCCGTATCAACAAGGATCATCATACCTAGAGCAGAGACAACAGCCGGAAGCACCGCCCAGCCGCAATTACTACCAGGATGTGGAGGCGGATGATGATGGTCTTCTTTGAAGCAATGATAGTGACCGCGCCTGTGCCTGAGCATGCTTTTCCCACCCATTTTAGGAAATTGTGGAGTTGATTGAATAAAGATCTCATTCTTCATTGATTCCCGTCCATTCGTTCTATCTTAATCATTCCAATGGTAAAGTGCATCGAGGAGGCGGAAGAAGCAGGACTGAAAGGCGCCACTGAACCATTCCGGCACACTGGCTTCCTGCTTCTATCCCAACTGACTTTGTGTCCTTGACGACATAAATAATTGTTACTTAGGCAACACGGACACTTGCGGGACGATTGCTCCGTCCCACCAGCACAGCAGCAAACACCTTCGCAAGCAGAAATGTCCCTTCAGTGATTAAACCAACCTCGGCGACAAGGATTACTGCTAATACAATCTGCAAGGCAACTTCGGTGTCACCTCATCAATTATCGTCATCGTTTTCGCTCTTCTCGACTTCAGCCGCGGCAGGACGTGCCAAGGTCGCAGCCCAGTATGGACAGCCAACTTGGATGACACACTCACATCTGATGAAGCAGGGCGAGAGTATGTCTTCTTTGCAGGGCTTTGATAGGGGTCTCCTGGGCGTAACGTTGATCTACAAGGCATGTTACACCGTATGAGAGAAGAAGAGTTCTGACCAATGCCTCGTTTGTTATATAATACTAGTTACACCTGGATTGTCAGCATCCGAGTATGAACTCAGAAGATCGATTCTGATGCAGGGACTCCCCAAGGGGAGCATTGTCATCGCATCAAGCCATCGGACACGATTTATGACGAATAATATCTTGTAAGGCATAAATTGAGACTATCTTGGTAGCTATGAATTTAGGCCATTCAGTTGCACAACGCCGATTACTCACTATGGTGAACTGCGAAAACTCATTAGCTATCCGTTCCATCAACAGACCGACTTTTATTATCTTTGCGGTATGGGCCGTTGTCAGAAATGCTCGATAGGGATAAGGAGATTGGATCTAAATCGCACGGTTGGTGATACTGACGGAGCGCTTTGATAATTTGCGTCGACAATAGGATTTAACGAGCCAGACGCAGCACTAGTCCTTGGTAGGTTTTGGCGAGTTGTATCTTTTTACGAACGATCACAATTGCTTCCCGGCCGACCTAACATCTCTTGGTTCGTATCGCTCTTGAATAACAGAGAAGAATGATTCGCCCCGCGGATATAAAATGACCATGTTTGTGGCGCTCAAGAACGCCAATGTTGAGATGTGGGAGGGTGCGCGTACAGGAACCGAGGCTGCCAAGGAAATCTTTGGCGCCGACGAAGTAAAGCAGCCAGTGATCCTTGCAAAGTTTTGTTCAACGCAGCAGGAGACGAACCGATCATTAATGACTATATTCTTATATTCTTATATTCTTATGACATGGATAACTAGGCGGTTGATGCAAATTTATTCAGATACAGGATCGTGGACATGGCGAGTCGATATGAAAACGTCTACTTTGACTACCCGAACGCATCAATGTTCATGCCCATGGACATCGCAAAGAAGCTGCACAACAAGCCAGGTAATCAAAGCGACATACGAAAATGATTTGCTCGGTTGTGGGTCCACTTGGGGCGATCACATCAAAGGAACAGGAATATCAACCCACACATCAACCCCTCTATCATCTTGTGCTATTCTCAGTTTCGTCGTCCCTACTTTCACGCTTGATTGGGATCTTCAAAAGAACGAACGCTAAATCCTCGTCTGCTTTCGCCTTTACCTCCCACCCGTATCCCAACAACGGCGGTATGAAAACATCATCTCGACGACAATTTTTTAAAGACTCGGATTCGATAACCACCACCAAAAGCCTTTCACCTTTGGTTCAGGAACTGCGTGTCATCAAGAGCGAGGCCGAGATCAAGATCATGCGGCAGGCGGGCGAAATTAGCGGCAAAGCATTTATTGAGGTAAGTCAACAACACTATATAACTATATATGATAGATGACCTTTTGTAGCGCTATTTTCTCTGGCTGATCTCTCTTTCTTTCTTTCTTTTTTTTTTTTTTTTTTTTTTTTGTAGACGATGAAGTTTACGAACCCAGAGCGACTTGAGCATCAGATCTATGCAAAGTTTGATTACGAGTGCCGCATGCGCGGTTCCCAAATGATGGCATACGTGCCTGTGGTGGCAGGCGGATCTAACGCGTTGACTATGCACTATGTTAACAATGATCAGCCCCTACACGACGGCGACTTGTTGCTGATGGATGCTGGTGGAGAACTGAATGGATATGCAAGCGATATTACAAGGACGTGGCCAGTCAATGGCAAATTTACGGAGGCACAGAAGGACCTATATGAGGTTGTTTTGCACGCGAACAAGGAGTGCATCAAGGTAAAAGAAAATTGCTGTGGAGGGAAGAGGAAATATGCAGGGCAGGCGACGCATCCACGAAAACTAAATGGACGTTATTTTATATGTCAAAAATGATAGCTCTGCACGGAGGAGCATGGCATGTCGTTGAACCAGATCCACGATGTTTCGATGCGTCTTACTAAGGAAGGTCTATCGAAACTCGGCATCAAGCCTTTGGCTCATGTAAGTCGACTCAATGGCAAAGAGAATATTTGAATGATAGGATGAAGTGGTGTTTTAACAGGGTCTCTATTACTCTCATTTATCTGCCATAGGATGTGGATAGGAGATTGTATCCTCATCATGTTGGACATTATTTAGGCATGGATGTTCACGACACAGGTGATATTTCCAGGTCCCGACCTCTGAAGGAGGGCATGGTCATCACGATCGGTTAGTAACATGGGCTTTGTATCTATGACGGCTTCTCCTTTCGTTGTTGAAAAGTGCGTTCCTGACAATCAGCGCCATATCTTTCTGTAGAACCCGGTCTGTACATTCCTCGGGATCCTGCATATCCTGAAAAGTATCAGGGAATTGGTATTCGCATTGAAGACAATGTCGCGATTGGCAAGACCGTTCCGCATGTCCTGAGTGTCACCGCGCCTAAGGAGGTGGTCGACATCGAGTATTGCTGTGCCTCTGACAAAGAATAGACAAATATGAAATAAAATATCTGCTTCCTGGCTCCCCTTGATGGTCTACCTTGCTCTAGTTTTTTTTTTGACGTCAAATCCCCCTTCCCCCTACAAAAAGAACGCGACCAATGCGCTCAAAGTAGTCATGTGATGATCAAGGCCTGGTCGCTCAAAAGGTTCCACAAGCACTCTCCTTCGCGCCATTCCTTTCATCCCAACTCTCTCGTCATTCACCACTTCCAACGATCCTAGCAATGGCAGACTCTTCACGAGAGACCCAGCCCTTGTTGACTAACAGCACCAGCGGGAGTAAGGGCTCTTCAATGGCCTCAACTGCCTATAATGTCTTGACACATACCAGAAGCGTGGGATTCTATTAGACCATTGTAGACTGACATGACCGCACCATTTTTCTTTTTTTTTTCCCAGGCCCTAACGAGGACCGCCGATCAAGGTTCCGCAAGGTCTTTCCTTATGGTCTGATCGCGCTGCTCTTTATCGGCATCAGTACCATCCTCTTGATTGTTCTTGTCAAGCCTCACGATGGTACTTTTTTTTTTTTTCTATTATTATTCAAAGGTGTCACTTTTTGTGCATAAGACATGTCCTATCTCTACTCTTTCTAAAGGATGCATTTTGAAACGACCCTTTTAGAAGGCGGGCCTCACAATGACCCTAAAAAGTCGCCTCTGTCCGAACACTTGGTGACCCCCGCCATCTTCAAGCACTTGGAAGAACTCTACGCGATCGCACTGAAGAACAACAACTCGCGCTCCGTGACCAATGGCTACATGGCCTCTGCAGAGTATGTCCAACACCAACTTAGATTGAAGGCTAGAGAGTACTGTCATGTCTCTACTCAAGAATTCAAGGTCCCTGTGTGGTCTGAACTCGAGGCGCCGGAGCTGAGCAGTACGGGTATCGGCGCTGCAGGCGGATACATTCAATACCAGAACAAAGTTGACTTCCAGAGTAGGTGCTGAGTACATTACGTGAACAAATGTTGCACTAGCCTATATGTCGATGAACATCAGGTTTCGCTTCCCGCATGTGATGGTCTTGGTGCTCATCCGGGCCTTATTTGTACTCATAATTACTCTCTGCTTTTGTAAATTGCTCCGTTCATAATAATCACATTAGATTTCAGATACGGTGGACCTTCCGCTACACTCAAGAAGCAGGAGATCCATGGAGTTGCTAACCATGGATGCAGTGCTAGCGACCACAAGAGGGTCAAGGGGAAGATTGCAGTGATTGAGGAAGGTGGTCCGTGCGACCTCTGGAGCGCTGCTTACCTTGCAGAGAAGGTAGTTACTGGACCTTGTATCCTAAACTGAAGTGAGGAGAGTCAGCATTTGGGGGATTTGTTCAGTTACCAACTACTCTGATCGTGTTTTCGTGGATTTGTGTCGTTGATAGGCTGGGGCAAAGGCCATTTTGTTCTACAATAACCCCAAGCGCAAGGCCTTGCTCTATTCGCGCATTCGCATCACTGCCTGGAAGGAAGGAGATCCCCTGATCTCCATTCCAGTTCTCTCTATCACCAACTCTTTTGGGTCAACACTCCTTCAAAACCAGGACACTGCGCAGTTGACTCTCAGGACTGTCAACAAGCAGACCATCGAATCGACCATCAACGTACTCTGCACCACTCACGGAGGTGATGAAGACGACACCATTGTGTTGGGCGCGCATTTGGACTCTGTTCCTGAGGGACCAGGTATGGTCGACAATGGTTCAGGAGCAACATCTTTATTGGAAATTGCGCTCGTGATGGCTAAGGCCAAGTATCGCTTGAAGAACAAAGTTGTATTTGGATGGTGGGGCGCGGAGGAGATCGGATTGCTGGGATCGCGACACTTTGTGCGCGAGCTGGTCAAGGATGAGGAGAAGAAGAAGCAGGTCGCAATGAACATGAACTTTGACATGTTGGCCAGTCCCAATTATGTTCCCTATGTAAGTTGCTGCTCTATGTCGTGCTGCGACGTGCCATGGTCATCACCTCCTTTATTAAGCAGTTCCTTGTGCTGTAGGTCCATGACGGCAAGACAGCTCCTAAGGAGCTGGTCGGTCCTTCTTCAAGGATTGATCACCTCTTGATTGAGTACTTTGATTATGAGAATGAGGGCTACGAATACACGGATATGGTTGCAGGCAGTGACTTTTTGCCGTTCCTGCTGGAGAACATCCCTTCCGGTGGTTTGCTCACAGGTGCCGGTGAGAAGAAGACCATGGAGCAGCGTACACACTTTGGAGGATTCGCAAACGCACCTCTGGATCCTTGCTATCACCAGAGCTGCGACACTCTTGACAATGTCAGCAAGGAGGCATTGAAGCTGATGTCCCAGGCTGCGCTATATGCGATCACCAAGCTAGGCAAAGCCGAGAACCTGCGCGAGTGGTTGGCGGATGCTAAGGTGGAGTTGCGCTGAGCAGATAGGAAGGTGGAAAGAAGAAGAACGTACATGTTCAATTGTATAGCTACCGGACGTGGGTATGTTCACTTCCCACGGTTCCTACATTTTACAATGAATAAAGCGCTTTATCTATGTTCACCCACACGCAGGTTGACGAATGGATTCAACAGATTTAAGGCGGAACAAAATTAAACCAAACAACAGCAGCTCTTTTCATTTACTCATTTACAAACCAACATATCTAACGGTCGTCCTCAACGCAAATTCACACGCACTCATTACTCCATTTTAATAACCTATGGTTCCACGAATGTGGGCGCAAAAAAAAAAAAAAAGGGCGCAGAGTCTACACTACACACGAATCAGTTTTCGCGTTTGCCATCAGTCCTCCTCCAAAGAAATGATTTGGAGCTTTCTCTATGTTTGAATTTTATCGCACAATCGTGCGACCGTTGGGGATAGCTCTGCACACGGACGCGGGTTGCATATTGTGCATCTCCTTCCAGGCTCCAGATCTGGCCTTGTTTTTCTGCTTTCATCCAACAGACCGATGCATGCCCAAGGCTCAATTAACTTTGCTTTCGAGGTATGTGTCTTTTTCTAGTACTGTTGAGCTGCAAATCGATCTCAAAGAGGAATTCCACGCGTACAATATCCGTCCACATTTAACCAGGCGCCAATACAACCCCTCCTTGTCTGCCCATGATGATTTACAGTTTATTGTGGATCAAGAGCCCTCGCCTTGCTTGTTGCCACAAATGGTAATGAACAGCAACGCATTCACATCTGCTGTGAGATATATGAATAGCTGGGAACCTTATAATGCCAGGAGCTTGCATCTGGCGAGCACTTCGGACAGAGGATCTATGAAAAAGCTGATGGATGGCGCAATGTTAGGAGCTGGACGGAGCCTTCGCGGTATTTCCGGCAGGTACATTTGCCTACAGTCTACTCTAGGATGATCCTCCGAGTAAAAGAGCAACGGCCCTGGCCAATGAGGGTTCGCGCTCCGTCAGATCGTCTGCCTATAGAATCAGCTTCTCCATCCCAACTATCTGGACCATTGCTCTTCAGCCTCTCTTGCGCCAAGTAGGCTAAGGGTACATTTCTTGCATACTGCAAACAGGGTTCACACATATTTGGAAATATGTCTAGAGTAGCAAAATCCACAGTCCATGCATCAATACCTGGATGTGCAGTTAATGCAAAGGAAGGGGTGCAGCAGGAGACATATATCCATGGTCGTACCCTGGATTTTGGAGATGATGCATCACCTGCAGTGCAAAGAGCACCAGCCAGTAAGATGCCGACCCAGTTTGCGAGCTCAGAATTGTTAATTGAGCCTCCAGGGATAAATATCGAAAAAGCATTCCTGTAATCAATCCAATTGAAAAACTATATACAGCACGGCCAGTTTCAATATCTAAAACGAAGGTATTATTTCGTAGTGTTTGGTACATAGTCTATGTTGGATGACGAGGACGATTCTGGTCTGGATTCCGAGGACACGATGTCTGTTGCAGATAATCGAGATACAGATAGTCGAAGCCGCTCTCCGCAACTGCACCATCGGAAAAGAAGGCGCCCATCGAGCCATTCTCCTCACTACCTTCAAGTCCCTTCCCGGATGAGGACTATTCTTCGGAAACTCTCCAAGACGCTGTAAATGAGTTCATGCGCGTCGCCGATAGCAGCCAGAACCCCAATTGCATTGCAATTGAGATTTCGGTAGAGAAAAGTTACCGCTTTCAAAATTGAATATATTTTGCATGGGCTTGATGACCCCATGGTGCTCATTTCAATTCATTCTACGTGCCAGGGATCAGGGATGCATCTGAGTATAGAATAACAATTTTGGATTGAAAAGGGCGGGGGTCATCTGGCCCATGCGAAGTATATCCAATTTTGAAAGCGGTAACTTTTTCTACCGAAATCAAAATCCACTGCACAATGTTCTCTAGGGGACTTACTTTCAGGACGTTCTGGATGAGATGGATTAAAGGTCTGCCTTCTCGATATTTTATCCCCAGAGGCTCGATTTGCAGGGGACGACTGTGTTGCTAGAATTCCCCTGCGAGTAAGAGATGAAAAAGCAACGGCGCTATGAACGTTTGGCTGCTACAAGCCAGCGCTTCTGTAAAAGTCATGATCGCAAACTGTACCTTGGTTCATTGCTGTGCAATGATCTGCGTGTCCTTCCCGTCGACAACTGACCTTTTCCCGTTTGCTGCACCTTTTGATGGCTACTTCCTCGAGCGGGAAAGAGGGCGTCAACCATTTCCTGCATCGCCTCTTTGCCTCTTACCGTCAGTTTGCTACCACAAAAGGGGCGCCTTTGGTACGAAGGACAGCACAGCACTTCCCCTTTTTTACTCACGCGTCCGAGGCGTTCCTTCCTTATTCTTCGTTCACCTCTTCACTCGCTCACTCACGCACCTACTGCCACTCAATCATCAACCAGGTACCAGCCCCTCCAACTATCCGTCGTCTTTTTTCCCCTAATATCGCTTGAAACGACCACCCCCTGACTCCATTCAGCCGTAATCGACATGCCCGAAAACGAGTACCACCACTATATACCACGCTTCATACTGAAGACTTTCTCAGACAACTTCCTACTGAAAGCCTCAGACGCTTTCATACCGACTACCTCAGGTGGCTTCATACAGGAGACCTTCTTGGACGAACTGCTGGAGCGCAGTGGAGGGAACAGGGGAGGGAGAAGGGGAAGGAGCAGGGGAGGGACAAGGGGAAGGAGCAGGGGAGGGACAAGGGGAAGGAGCAGGGGAGGGAGCAGAGGAGGGAGCAAACGAAAGCCTATCTATCATATCAAGGTGTATCGAGTTCAAGACCAAAGAATCACGCTGGACGATGTCGGTAGAGCATACGGCATCGAAAACATATACCGAGACATCACCGCGGAAGACTCCATGATGTTCGAGAAGCTTTTGGCCGAGTTGGAGTGCACCGCCGCGGTGTTTGTTCGGAGGATTTGGTCAGGCGAAGACATTTCGCTGACACGAACCGAGCTGGCAGATTTCAAGAAGTTTCTGGCCATCATGATGTATAGGGGCGAGCACCGCAGGAAACAATATTTCGAGGACAGGTTTGACTTCGCGACGCGAATGACAATCAAAAAGCACATGCGCGAAAACAACATCAGCAAGATTCAAGATGTGTGGTTCGAAAACCTCAAGTGGATCATCAAGACCCCTATCGAGGACATCCTCAAAGAATTCGAGAGAGCCCACGGGCCAATGGATCCTTTTGCTATCATGGTGGCATATAGAGGACCTATCCACGCTGTAGAGCTTTTGGACTTTGGCTACATGGTTATGAACACTGTATGTATTTGGCATGCGGAAGAGGGATCCGAGTTCATCCTGTCCAACACTAGCTTCGGTTCGTTCGAGGGCGATATGGGTGTCAATTTTCACTCTTTTTTTGTCGTGTCTCCAGAGTATGCCGTGGTTCTCATCAGCCGCCTCTACATGAATGGCCAAATGGAGATGCTGCCTCTCAGGAAGTCGTGGTTCGGGAAGGAGCTCCGCGCCTTTCCGGATGCCGTCTACATGAACGAGAACCCGAAGAGCCAGGACGATTTCACTAAGGACGACGTGTTTAAATATCGAAGGATTGTCGTCCCAAAGCAGAAAGTATACCTCGTCAATAGCATCCTTCTGGACTCGAGAGACAAGTATATAACATACAAGTCCAGTCCTTCCATGTACAAGTCCCTGCTATACTACGACAAACACAAGGGCGAACTGTTCCACAACCAGTACGACTACTCTATCCTAAAGCGCAAGGTGTTTGCCGAGATGAATAGAACACATAGCGCCTAAGCTCTTTCCAAATAACTTGCCAGGATTTTTAAAGGAAGCCTTAAGATTAGTTTCAATAAGCTGCACCAGTTTGCGAAACCAATTCGATGTCGATGTAGAATAAGAATGACACTTGTTTTGTACGAAGCGGCCTTGTCTTTAAATTCAACGTTATTATTGGCTGCAGCGGGTTAAAAAAAAGCTTCATCGCATCCAACACGCAGTGCACAGCATCTTCTCGCTACCCTTCTCAACAACCCCTACTACCTCCGCATCAACTGAACTCTGCTTCTAGCCTCGCCATCGTTGATAGAGAGATAAAAGTTTGCAATAAACTCAAGGTCGTGTTCCCACAGTTCTGTGAGATGGTTTTCATAGCCGCTGTATCCTTGTCCGAGCGACCTTCCACCATGATGCAAAAAAAAAAAAAAAAAAAATGGATACGTATTGAACATCGGTATACGTGCCGTACATCGAGAAATGATCCCGCAAACGGGTTCCGATGTGCAATAAGGTTTTCAATATAGCAAGCTGGCTGATGTCAGAGAATCTTTCGTGTATCCTCTAATGTGTTAATAGCGCGAGGTAAAGGGTCTCTGCAGAGGCGCCAGGCCTGGGACCTCTCTGCTCTTGTTGAAACACATCGAATGCATGATGCAGGATTTTCAGTAGCTCCTGGATGGCTGTGTCGATTCGCCCGTATCTCATATGTTGCAGGATTTTTTTGTAGGTGAATGATCACGTCTGCTGCCTGAGCGTCGGAAGCGAATGTCGCAGTTTGATTTGAGCTATCTTGTAACAGAGATATCACACTGTCATCTATGTTGCTTTAGCTTGTTTATTTCGTTCTGCAATGTAGTGTAAGAAAACTGCTGTGTCGCAAGCAGGCAAATATCTACTGGAGATATTCACGGGGGATGTGATCCTTTCGGGGGTGCTTGTAACTTTGCATGTCATTCAGAAGCCCCTTCCACATGAATACAGAGCTGTTATTAAAATGTTCTTGATATATTTTACCTTACATTGCGCAGTGTGGCCGAGTCAAATCCAGCAACTCTCTCACTGCGCTTTGCAATATGCTGACTCCATAAAGGAGTTTGCATGCACCATCAAAAGCCCTTGATGTTTGTAACTCAGCCATGTCCATCTTAGCGAAGTTTAGTCCTCGTTCTATTAGGATACAGTTTCTGGCCGTGTAACTGTCGCTGTCGAAGACCCAGTCGATATGAGCATTAGAGCCTTCCAAGAACTGGCCAGTCGCTAAGGATCGGCCCTGCAAGAGCATCTCATTTTCCCCATCAGCAAAAACAACAACGGCAAAAAAAGGGTCGAGCCTTCATTAACCATAAATCGACTTTAGATATTGTTTTTCTTGGTAGGAAAGAGGACTGGATTAAGGCAATATCAAAACACGATCTGCGATTGTACAGATGAGAAATGAAATGGGTCCATGGCACCCTTTCCTATCAACACCGCTGTGGAGGAAAATAAAAACTGTTTATTCTTCAAAGATTCAATATAGAAGGTGTAACCAATATCTATGGTTCTAGATCGCGTCCATTCCCATTCGTCCTTTCCTCCAGGAAGGCTCCTGAGAAATGCATGTTTTTGTGTAATATTTCAGACTACTGCACTCTCTTTTTTGCGCGTGCTCTCGTCATGGCGCGACCTCTTTCTTGGGTACAAATGTATGTATACAACTGGACCTTCGTGTATTTTCCCTGGACCAACAAAAAAGCGTGCTCGTACACATCTTACAAAAAACAGCATCGTGAGCACTTTTCAGGTTTAACGGCTGGCCTGCGATTGGATCGAATACCGATGGCAAGCGTGTGTCCGAAGAGCGATTTTAGTCACCTCTGGCTCGTTAATACATTCACCCTGAGAGAGCCCGCTGAAATTCTGCTTGAGAGCATTTGTGAACTCTAGTGGACGACCATTCACTTGCCGCATTCGCTCGTGAGTCTCACCTGTACATGTACATATTTTTAATGCATCGCTCTTTTACAGGGTTCTTTCTAATGCATTCAGGTACATTTTCAGGAAAGGCGTATCTAGAACATTGAGGATGTTTTATCGCAAAACACCACGGAGTTTGGTTGACAGCCGATTATCTTAGACTACTTTCCTCGTCATCTCAGGCAAAATGAAGGGTCCAGCACTCCTGCAGTGCACTTTCCCATGGGAATTTATGTCTCTACAAAACAAAAGAGGGCCAGGCGTTTGCCATGGACACACCTTTCACATCGCCATCTATTTCTAGAACCTTGTCTTGTATATATGATACAATCCATATACTAAAAGACTTATTTCTTGTGTGAGCCCTCTTTTATTGTTTTACCCACGCGGCGCCTTCGAACCTGTAGTCTTCATTCATTCTTCATCACGGCCCTCAGCTGAAATGCACATTCCGCTGCCAGCTAATAGTAAAACAGGCCATGCCAGCATTGTAAGCGCAGAAATGAAAAGAGTTAGAGCGCCATATGCAGAGAGAAGGTAAAGGATGAATCCAGCAGTGCATGTCCGGCATACCAACATTCGATCGGCATGAACCTGGAAAAGAATATTATTACAAAAGATGTTTAAGTAATGAAGACCAACGGACGCATGCAGCTGCCGCTTGTTTTCCTTGCGAGTGTGTATTCCCACCCGCGTATTTCACAATTTGGGCTCGACGTAATTTAGATTGCCTAACCCCCCTTGAGTCTATTTTCCTCGGTATAAACAGCTTTTTTTGCAAACAGGAGTTTTTAGGCAAGGGCGTAGCTGCCATGAAGGGTTACACCACCATGGTAGTGCCATGACCAATCTTTTGAATATACAATACTTCTTACTTTAGAAAGTCAAAGCTGCAATCCACTCAATCCTCGTCCCTGAGACTAAACCTGCATTCACCTGGTATCCTCGGTCCCTGTTTCCCAGGAACATACCGCCATACCCTTACTGGACTCGACCCTGAATTCCTTTAAATACCCGGCACCATCCCTGCCCTTTACTGCTTCTTCAGCCTTCAAGACTCTCATATTCCTACCCTAGCCCTTCTTCGCTCCTCCCCGACCACTCCTCCCCGCCTCCACCCCCTTCCTCGCCTTTACGGTAACCCCCACCCAGTCTTCTACAGACCTTTAAGTCCTCTACATCCTAGTCATCACAACACTCGTCTCATCATCTCAAAATGAAGATCACCGCTATCCTTTCCGCCCTCGCCGCCGCCACCTTGGTCTCTGCCGGCAGATTCCACGATGTTGGCAGCATCAAGGATATCAACGTCCTCCCCAATGGCTACATTATTGAGTACCACGACGGAATCAAGCACGCTGATGCCCACAACGCCTTGAACTCCCGCAAGGTCGACTACAAGGTCCGCAACGAGTACAACATCTTCAACGGAGCTGCCATCACCGTCAACTCCAAGCACAGCGGCAAGGACATTGCCTCACTCCCCGGCGTAAAGAATGTCTGGCCCATCACCTTGTATTCGATCCCCAAGATTCAGAAGTCCAAGAAGAAGGCCACCGACCCCGAGGTTGGCTCGCTTCACACCATGACTGGTGTCGATGTTGTCCACAAGAAGTACAAGTTGACCGGAAAGGGTGTCAAGGTCGGTATTATCGATACCGGTGTTGACTACAAGCACCCTGCCTTCGCCGCTGCTGGAGCTGATGCCGGGTGCTTCGCCCGCTACGGCAAGAACTGCCGTGTCAAGTACGGTTGGGACTTTGTCGGCGATGACTACACTGGTTCCAACACTCCCAAGGCCGACAGCGACCCCATGGATTGCCAGGGACACGGTTCTCATGTTGCTGGTATTGTCGGTGGTAATGCCCTGAACATCAAGACTGGTCCCAAACCTCCACAGCCCTTTGTCGGTGTCGCCCCCGAGGTCACCTTCGGTGCTTACCGTGTTTTCGGATGCAGCGGTTCCTCTGGTGATGATGTTATCCTTGCTGCCATGGAGCTGGCCTTCAACGATGGCATGGATGTAAGTTTGCATCTTTTTTTTCCTTTTTTTTTCTCAATGTGTTCCGTAAGCATTCGAGTTTCGAGCAAGTGTTGCAACAGCTTTCTGACATACACTTCTTGCATTTCTGTCTTAGGTCATCAACATGTCCCTTGGTGGTGGATCTTCCTACAAGCTGAACCCTACCGCGGTCCTCGCTGACAAGTTGATTGCCCGCGGCATGGCTCTCGCTGCCGCTGCCGGTAATGACGGTTCCCAGGGCGCCTGGATGGTCTCCGACACCGGTCTTGGTGACCTTGCCAGCTCGGTCGCCTCGTTCGACAACGCCTACGGTTTCTACAACTCCTTCACCTATGGAGGTGCTTCCCACCCCTATGCTCCTTCCACTGCCTGGAACCAGATCATCAACCTGCCTGCCAACGCTACTTTGCTTCCCGTCTTCGAGAAGAACGGCGCCTTGTCCGATGGTTGCGACCCCGCTATCTACAATGGACTTAACGTCAAGGGTAAGGTTGTCCTGGTCCTAGGTGACACCACCCGCTGCAAGTCTGGTGGACGTGGTGCCAACGCTATCACCGCTGGCGCTGCTGGTATGCTTATCCAGACCACTCCTATCGGTATCGCCTCCTTGGGCGGTAACCCTGACTTCCCCATGGGTTCGATCGAGAACAAGGCTGGCGATGATTTGATCGCCGTCTACAAGAAGACCCCCACCGCTGCCATCACCTGGAGCAAGGGTCCCTCGAACTTCCTCGTCGAGGGTGGTGGAGCTCCTTCGGACTTCTCCTCGTTCGGTTTGGATGGTGATCTCCGCTCCAAGCCCGATATTGCCGCCCCTGGTGGCAACATCCTCTCAACCTACCCTCTTGCCAAGGGCGGTTATGCTGTTCTCTCTGGTACCTCCATGGCCACCCCCTACATTGCAGGTTCCCATGCTTTGTACATGCAGGCCAAGAAGGCCAAGCCCCATGGTGATGTTATTCGCCAGGTCTTCAAGAACACTGCCACGATCTCCTCCAACTCTGGCTCTAAGACCAAGGCCTCTGCCACCAAGCAGGGTGCTGGTTTGATCAACGTCCTCGGAGCAATCCTGACCACGACCTCGGTCACGCCCGACCACATTGATCTTCTCGACTCGAAGCATCTCCAGAAGACCGTGAAAATCCAGATCAAGAACACTGGCAAGCACACCGAGACCTACACGTTCTCGCATGTTCCCGCCGATGGTCTCAACTGGTACGCTGACGGCAAGGGATACCCCTCGAGCGTTCCTGTCATCGAGCAGGACTACGCCACTGTCAAGTTCTCGCAGAACAAGGTCAAGATCCCCGCTGGCAAGTCTGCCAAGATCACCCTGTCCTTCTCGGAGCCCAAGAACGGCAAGGCTGCTCAGTTCCCCATCTACTCTGGTTTCGTCGTTGCCACCCCCGAGAAGGGCAACGTTCCCGTCCATGTCCCTTACACTGGTCTCAAGGGTGATGTCTCCAAGGTTCCTATCATGGACACCTCCCTCGGCTTCCCCGGCATGGCTCAGCTCACCAATGACGGCAAGCTCTCTGATATCCCTGAAGATCGCACCTTTAACTTGGCCGTCTCCCTGCCCGTTATCCAGACCCGCATCGGCTCCCACACCCCTGACTTCACCATCCGTGTCTTTGATAACAAGAAGGCGTTCAAGGGCTTCTTGAGCAGCGACAACCTCGGTAACGCTATCGGCTGGTCCGGTCGCCAGAAGAACATCGATGACGATGGCCACTTGGTCTACTCCAACTGGGTCTGGTCTGGCAAGGTCATCCCCGCCGCCAACTCCACTGCCCCCGTCACTCTCCCCTCGGGCACGTACAACTTGGTCATTGCCTCCCAGAAGAAGTTGACCGCTGGTTCCTACCCTAAGGACTATGAGGTCTTTAACCTTGGCAACATCAAGTTTTAAATTCCTTGATACTCTGATGAACAAAAAGTCATTCTGTGAATGTGTCGGAGCTACTGTAATTTATTAGAAGAAACAACCATAGACACTTTTACGAGTCCAGATGAAACGAAGGCCAAAAAAATATATATCATTCATTGTATACCATCATGAAAAAAAAAAAAAAAAAACTACTGTGCGTAAAAAAAGTGACGTGAATGTGCTTTGGATTGCTTGAGTCTCAATGCAAGTATAAGTAATCAATTCTCGGTAAACGCAACATCCTTCGCCGGGTAGCATAAGAGCTTTGTCCGACCAACACGTCGTAGTCTTGTACGAGAACTATTAAGTATCCTAGAACAGACATGTAGGCTTGATTCTGGGAGACGCGACTTGGACCAGATCATAGATTATATTTTTTCCGCTGCACATAGTCTAACCAGTGCAATAACGCAAACAATGAATCCGAGGAAGAGTCTGTCTGTAAAAAAAAAAAGGGCAATCGATGATGCTGCAGACAAGCGCCGGTGAGAAGGAACGTGTCTTCATCGCTGACTCCCCCCCGCCCCCCCCCCCCCCCCCCCCCCCCCCAATAAACATACATTCATGCTCGTTAAAGTCGTTTGTGATTATATTAATTGTGGTTGTGTTGACAACGCAACGCATTTCTGAAGAACATAGAAACAAACTACATGTTCAAATAAGGCTAGTCTATGTTCCACATGCATTAGTCCTCTGTTCTATTTCTTGGGGGAAACTTTAGGCCCACCAACGGTCAATATGGTAGAGAATTATCCATTTTTTTTCTCATCAGGGCTAAAGTTTGTTTTATTCTGAAGGATGCCCCCGGTAAAATAAACAAAGGGCAGAAAGAGCACCCTTGCATCAAACGCGCCTCGGCCATGGAATTCTACGGAAGAAGCTAATATAGTGGAGCACATTCGAGCATGGACACAAATAAGGTCAAGAACACTCACACAAAAAAAGCGCTAGTGGTGATGGCAGTAGTAGTGGTGGTGAGCAACTGCTGCACTTGGAGGAAAAAAAAAAAAAAATATCGTGAGGATGCAGAGCAAAAGATTGTGGACGTCGATGGCGCAAGAACCGAGTTGGATAGAGGGATTGCAACATGGAGCGAAAAATACTCATTTGGGCGCTATTTCTTTATTTTTTATTTCGAAGTGCTCGTTACCGGGGGAATGGTAGGATAACAGGGATTCGGAGAACTCCTTTGAGCAGGCCAATGCTGTTGCTTTTTTCCTAACGCCGTTAATGTGCTGTTTGGTTGGCGCCGTTAATTTTGTTGTGTCTCCAGCCAAAGAAAAAACATAAACAAGAAGAGGGAGGTGAGTTGGACCAATTTGTTCAATGCTTGTTGATGACTTATGGTGTGCTCTCTCTTTTCCCAGCATCTTAAGGCCAACAGTTGTTTTGTTACTGTTTTTTTTTTTTACGCGAGAAGAGGCTCTTTCAAAAGAGGAGCTGTTGAGCCCTATCTCTTTGGCTTTTCCCACCTTCTACATGTACTGTCAACTAACCCGAGGCTCTGCAAACACAAGGTAGTTTACTCACGCGATTGGCCCACGGAGGAATTAGTCCGTATGCTTGTGCACCCATCTCCAACGCAAGAGGGCCAAAATCCTACTTTGGTACTTCACAAGTCGTAGGGACAATTTACCCAGGATTCCATAAAAAATTGTTGAAAACACAAACGCGGCTTATCCTTTAATCCACCAAGCCTATGCAGGCTACATGGGATGATCACCAAAATACCCAGGGCTCTGAGTAAACAATAAACACCTTGAACAACGGCATCCTCATCCAGAGAGAGTTCGCTCAGTGCATGCGTTAGTGGGTCTTCAAAAGTAGTTTCAATAGTACAGCACATAACGGTCATCCGTATCCAAAGAGTAGATAGAGCCATCGGCCAACTTCCTGAAGGATATATAAATACTCTCGCTCACCTCGCATCGCACTTTAGTTCATCTAGAACTTCCTCATCTAGAACTCCCTCAATTCTAAATCGCACACATCCCCTTCCAACCTCGTTCTCCACTACCCAACCCCTTCCGTCTACCCGACACCACCCCCTTCCAGTCTTTAACAGGCACACATACCACACTACCCCAGAAGCTTCTCAACTACACTCTCCTTCCTTTGCCCATCTCCGTTCCCCATCATCGCCATCATCATTCGGTAAGTTCTATCTCCCACCATGAAGATCACCACCATCCTCTCCGCCCTCGCAGCGGCCTCTATGGTCTCTGCCGGCAAGTTCCACGCCGTGAAGCCCGGCAAGGTCGACATCGTCCCCAATGCCTACATCATCGAGTATCACGACAACATCCGCCACTCTGATGCCCACAACTCCCTCAAGGCCCACAAGGTCCAGTACAAGGTCCGAAACGAATACAACGTCTTCAACGGTGCCGCCATTACGGTCAACTCTGGTCACCAGGGTGAGGCCCTTTCCAAGATTCCAGGGGTCAAGAACGTCTGGCATGTTACTCTTCATAAGGTCCCTAAGCCTGCAAAGTCAAAGAAGAAGCCTACGGATCCGGAGGTTACCTCGCTCCATCATATGACAGGAGTCGATATTGTCCACAAGAAGTACAAGTTGACCGGAAAGGGTGTCAAGATCGGTATCATCGATACCGGTGTTGACTACAAGCACCCTGCCTTTGCGGCCCCAGGCGCCAGCGAGGGATGCTTTGCTCGTTATGGCAAGAACTGCCGTGTCAAGTACGGTTGGGACTTTGTCGGCGATGACTACACTGGTTCCAACACTCCCAAACCCGACAGTGATCCCATGGATTGCCAGGGACACGGTTCTCATGTTGCTGGTATTGTCGGTGGTAATGCCCTGAACATCAAGACTGGTCCCAAACCTCCACAGCCCTTTGTCGGTGTCGCCCCCGAGGTCACTTTTGGTGCCTACCGCGTCTTTGGATGCGACGGTTCCTCTGGTGATGATGTTATCCTTGCTGCCATGGAGCTGGCCTTCAACGACGGCATGGATGTAAGTCTGAGCTCGCGCTTTTTTAGAAACTGCTCTCCTGCATAATCGTCTATGAACCCTTTTTTTTTTTTTTGTAACGTCCAGGAAAAAAAATAACCCCCTCTTATATTTGCATCGCCCGTTTTTTTTTAGGTCATTAACATGTCCCTCAGTGCTGGCTCAGCCTACAAGACCAACCCCACGGCTGTCCTCGCTGACAAGTTGATTGCCCGTGGTATGGCCCTGGCCGCCGCTGCCGGTAATGAGGGTGCCAACGGTGTCTGGATGGTTGCCGACACCGGTCTCGGCGACCTTGCCAGCTCGGTCGCCTCGTTCGACAACGCCTACGGTTTCTACAACTCCTTCACCTACGGAGGTGCTTCCCATCCCTATGCTCCCTCTCAGGCCTGGAACCAGATCATCAACCTGCCTGCCAGTGCCACCTTGCTCCCTATCTTTGAAAAGGATGGTTCGCTCTCTGATGGATGCGACCCCACGATCTACAATGGACTTAATGTCAAGGGCAAGGTTGTCCTCACCTTCGGTGATACCACCCGTTGCAAGTCTGGTGGACGTGGCGCCAATGCCCTCAATGCCGGCGCCGCTGGTATGCTTATCCAGACCACTCCTATTGGTATTGCTGCCTTGGGCGGTAACCCTGACTTCCCCATGGGTTCGATCGAGAACAAGGCTGGCGATGATTTGATCGCCGTCTACAAGAAGACCCCCACCGCTGCCATCACCTGGAGCAAGGGTCCCTCGAACTTCCTCGTCGAGGGTGGTGGAGCTCCTTCGGACTTCTCCTCGTTCGGTTTGGATGGTGATCTCCGCTCCAAGCCCGATATTGCCGCCCCTGGTGGCAACATCCTCTCAACCTACCCTCTTGCCAAGGGCGGTTATGCTGTTCTCTCTGGTACCTCCATGGCCACCCCCTACATTGCAGGTTCCCATGCTTTGTACATGCAGGCCAAGAAGGCCAAGCCCCATGGCGATGCCATCCGCAAGGTTCTCAAGAACACGGCAACCATCGCGACCCTCTCGGGCTCCAAGACCAAGGCCTCTGCCGCAAAGCAGGGTGCCGGTCTCGTCAACGTCCTCGGAGCAATCCTGACCACGACCTCGATCACGCCCGACCACATTGATCTTCTCGACTCGAAGCATTTCCAGAAGACCGTGAAAATCCAGATCAAGAACCATGGCAAGCATTCGGAGACCTACACGCTCTCGCACATCGCTGCCGATGGCTTGAACTCCTATAACGCCAACAACACCTTCCCTTTGGGCACCCCTGTTATCGAAGCCGATTACGCGACCGTCTCGTTCTCGGCTAACAAGGTTAAGATCCCTGCCGGCAAGACCGCGAAGATCACTTTGACCTTCAAGGAGCCCAAGAAGGGCAACAAGAACGAGTTCCCCCTGTACTCTGGCTACGTGATTGCGACCCCCAAGTCCAAGGGCGGCGTTGCTGTTCATGTCCCTTACACGGGCGTGAAGGGCGATATCGCCAAGGTGCCTATTCTCGACACAGATTCCGGTCTGCCCGTGCTGTTCAACGCCGACAAGGACGGCAACCTCGATGAGATCCCCAAGGGAGACTTCACCTTTGACCTCGTCAACGACCGCCCGACGATCATCACCCGTTTGGGCTCGCACTCTCCAGACCTGACCATTCGTGTTTATGATGCTCAGAACAAGCTTGTCGGATTCGTGGATTCGATCAACCTCGGACATGCCTTTGGCGCCTTTGGCCGGGACACCGATCTCGACGATAACGGTAACCTGAACTACAACCCTTGGGTCTGGACCGGTATGGTCTTTGCGACCGAGAACGCGGCTGAGGAGCCTAAGCAGTTGCCCGGTGGCACTTATAAGATCGTCGTTGCCGCCCAGCGCAAGCTGACCAAGGGTTCGTACCCCAAGGATTTTGAGGTCTATGATCTCGGTAAGATCAAGATTGCGGATTTGACCAAGGCGGCCAAGTAAAAACCCTCCCCCCCCCTCCTCTCCCTCCCTCCCTTCTTCATCATTTCCATCGCCGTTTCCTATTACCTCTCTCATACCCTCCCTTCCTCTGCCTACGCGGCATTATAATGTCCTGGATAGAACTCATTAATAAATAGTTCAATAGACCTACCTATTTGTTTACTTATTTCGGATCAAAAGCTATCGTCGCAGATGTTCTGTACATGAATAGCATTAAATTGTATGCAAGTAGATAAACGCGGCGCCAAAAAGATCAAATTCAGATAACTCATTTTCTTTGTATCTCAAGCGTCCACGCCTTGAACCCCCCACTCCCCGCACAAAACACCCAAACTCGCATGGGTACATGCATGGACACACCTACAAAGATATGCCAATTGGTTCTATGTTTTGGTATATGTCTATTATGTAATTATTCAGGTGCGTGCCGATGCTAATGGATGTCTGTACTCTTATTCGACATCAAAGTTCTCGTAGATATTGCCAAATTTGCAGAATCTTGCGTACGCATCCGTGCCGTATCCATGCATCGTGAACACCTTCAGATCGCCACCCCAGTACTCCGCATAGACCTTGCTCATCGGCAGACCAATGCCCAGATGCATCGACTGGTCCTTGTACTGAGGACGCTTATTGTTCGTTGCACGACTCTCACTCGGATCAATGATCGCATGTTGCGAAGAAGATGTCGAGAACGATGACGATGACGAACTGGACGAGGATACAGTCGACGAGGACTTATTGACACGAGGGGGTGCATGGCGATCCAACAGCAGTGTTGATGGCGAGCTCTTGTGGGTTGCTGGTGGTGGTGGCAATGTAATACCCTCGCTATCGTCTTGCCCCTTCACCTCCTGCGCTTGTGCGACTCGGTTGTGGCCGCTGAATCCAGAATTCACACTCCTCGACGGCGAGACCATCTGCTCCTGCACCGTCGCCGCCATCTTCGAGATCTTTTCAAAGTTCGCAAACCGTGCCGGAGACTGTGAATACGACCACAGATGCGATTCCATGTCCGGATGGATTCCGCCTCCCTTGTCCGAGATCCTGAAGACGATATCATGGGTTCCCTCGCAGACTGTGATCTGGATCGGCGGCAACTCTCCTGTCCGTGCATCGGGCACACCATTCTGCATAACAAACCGCATCGAGTTCTTGAGTAGTTCGTATAGGATGTACTCGATATGGTCTGGGATATAGGAAAACTCTGCATCGATGTTGCCATCAAGCATGACCTTTGGTGGGTCCATTCCTCCCGAGGCCTGTCGACAAGTCTCTGCTGCCAGAAGTGCCGTCCGTTCCACAATCTCCCTAGGCCTGCAGTGCGTGTAGATGATCCCGATATAGCCCCGGTCCGTCATCATGTGGTTTGGCGAATTAAAGTTGGCAGTCAAAGAAATATGCTGCTCCGCCAACACACGTCTCGAAATCCTCGACCGCAACATCTTGTTCATGAACCGATCGACCTGCTGAGGTGGAATATGCTTCGAGCACTCCATTATCCCCAGCGCCAGTTGTGGGATCACTACCAAATGATCGTTCAACAGCTCCTTGACCATCTCACAAAACGCATCGTTCTCCTCCAGTGTCTTGATCTCGGGGATCTTGCTCATCTTCTCGAATGCTTGCCAGTACAGATCGTAGACCAACTCGATATGGGGGTTCGTCCCGACAATAAAGGGCAGGTTCTGGAAATCCCGGATCCGATGAGCGAGACGAACAGGCAGCTCTGTTCGGACATAATTCGCAGACTTCAATAGCTTGTCCTCTTGCATATTCCGACCAAAGAAGACCAGCTGCCGCAGCGTGATTGGACTAACGGCTTGGTTGACGTAGGGATCCAGGATCCGGTTCTGATAAAAGTGCTGTGGACTGTAGCGTCTCCGCGGCTGAGGCTGGTGGACAATCGATGCTGGGTTATTCATCCTGAAAAGTGGCGAAGCCTGAGGTGAGATCGTAGCCGCGCCTCCTTTTGAGGAAGAGGCGGGAGGAAACGCAGCGGCTGACATATGAATCGGCTGAGCCTGTTGCTGGTGTTGAGCTGTGTTAGACAATGACGGTGGTGGTGAGGGTGAGTGCTGAGCCGTGGCTAGATGACTGTACCGTTTCTGGGTCGAGTTGACATGGCTAATGGCGGTAGTTGTATTTGTGGTTGTTGCTGCCTGATGTTTATTCCTGATAACGATCCGACACCGTCCAAGTACATTTGGCATTGAGACATTAGATGATGTTGCCGCTGTTGCTGTTGACGATGGTGTTGGTATAGCAGCGGATGCTCCTGTGGTGGTATGTTTGGTTGCACCGACGAGACCGTTCCGAGTGGCGGTCAAGGCCGAGGAGGAGCAGTAGCGAGCAGATCCAGGGCAGGCTGATAAGGACGGAGACGAGGAGCAACAGCTGGATCGTAGAGAAGAGGGTGCGCCTTGTCCGAACGAGGACCGGAGGGTGTTTGGGAGTCGTGGCATGGCCATGGCTGGTGGCGGTCTGGTTTCTTGAATGTGCTTGCGAAGACTTGCTGGAAGAAGGGAAGGAAGGAAGGAAGGAAGGAAGGAAGGAGGGAAAAGAGATAAGGCTGGTGTGTGGGGTGATGGGATGACGAGAGAAAGAAAGGAAGAAAGGGAGAAAGAAGAAGGAAGAAGAAGAAGAAGAGGGGAGGATGGAGGTGAAGAAAGACGAAAAGGAAGGAGGGAAAGAGGGAAGGAAGGACAAAAGATGGAGTGAAGAGGAGGAAAAAGAAGGGGTCTTGAAGGAGAGATAGAGGGCGATAACGGCGCTTATTGGGGGGCATTGGATCCGATTTATACTCGATTCAATTGACTGGCCTACTGTATATGCCATATCAGATGTGTGCATGTCTGCGTGTCATATGAAGAAAAAACCATAAAGTGACTCAATTGAGCCAGCCAATGCCAATGCGGGTGCAAAACCCATTGGATCGCCCCAGCGACTGAACCCCCTACCCTGGCACCCTGCTCCCCCGGATCCTCCAGCTCCACTCCTATCCACTCCTATCCACTCCTATCCACTCCTCTCTACTCTCTACTCCCTACTCTCTACTAGCCTATCCCCTTCCTATTCTGCCCTTCATGATCCCATGTCCCCTCTCCACTTGTGCCCATGCTTATTTGACCAAAAGTAGACCACCAGGGTGGTCCAGCCATGTAGATTGCAGGAGCACTCTACTCTCAGCAGAGTCCCAGGCAGTAGGCGGTCGTTTATGTGGTAAACAGTATAGCGTACCCTAAGAAAAAGGAGTCTGCAGCACATGCCAGTTCTTTTGGGACTTCCACACATCCTGCTCTTTGCTGTCTCTTGTCCTCTCACCCCGGCTCCGCTATTTACGACCAATCTTCTTGATCATCAAATCAGAGGCATGAACGAAAGAAGAAAGACCGATAGCACCAAACGTAATGAAAATAACAAAAAAAAAAAAGAGAGTCTGACCCCCCCCCCGAAAAAGGGAGGCGAGGGTGAGCATTGACCATGCTGAGAACAGTGTCTCCGAGGTAGGGTCTGCAGTAGGAGAGACAGGCCGATAAGCGGATGTAACGTTCAATACTAACAGGTTCAATCTCCATGTAAATAATATGATCGGATGCCGAAAAACGACCAGACCAAGGCGTCCTAATAAAAATATGTCCGCATATTACTCATTGCTGTCCTCATTTACACACCTCTGTCTCTGCTCTAATTCATTCGTCTTGCCCCTTTGACATATCCACCGTCAGCCTCGCCTCACCCGGCAGAGCTCAACTCTAAATAAAAGGGCAGTAAAAGGACGCAGGGATCAAGTCAAGCATCCCCTTGGTTGGTACATGTGGATAGAAAGTAGACCAATGCTGTACCACAACACACGGCCCTCCCGATGCGCACCCTCCCCCCACCTCATAATCAAAACCTAGCTCTCAAACACCAGCTTCCCACGTACAAACCGACCTTAATCTGGTCTAGAAAATTACTTACCTCGCAGGGATATCAGAGAATGAAAACAAAGGTCGTGTATATCCATCATGCACCGCTCAAGCCCGTACCTGAACCAGAATTCCGATTACCCCCTCCGTGCATAGATCCTGTCGCGATGGTGTCATCATCCGCCAGGAGCGTGTGGTTTTTCCCCTTCATGCCGTCTCGACCTCTGGTCACGACGTGTGAACGACTACGAGCCTCCATTCGATCCCAGATAAGACAATGAACGATTTGAAAGAGCTATGTTGAAGTGTGTGTATGTGTGTGTGAACGCAACGGATTTTCGTGCATTTTCGCTCCATATCACGATTGAGTGTCCAGGTTTTTGCCACCAAAAATGAATAGAAGGGACCATTGAAAAGGATTGTCAAAAGGAGATTGGCTTTTTTTTTTTTTTTTTGTTGCACGCTTCGTTGCTCTGTTCCTTGATCTATTCGGTTCCTTCTTACAAAAGTAAAGGAAACAAATTCTTTTACAGCAATAATACCCAGCCAAAAGCACTTCTCTCTTTTCATTCCTAGAGGGAAACTAATCCATAGCTAAGAAAATGACAATTTTTTTTTTTTTTGTTTTACTGCAATGATATGCGATGCTTTATTATAAAGATGTCCCCCCGTCCATGTCTAGTTCTTCTTGGTGGACTCTGATCCGGAGGATGAAGACGCAGACGAGGAAGCTGACGAAGATGAGTTCGGGAATGGGTTATCCTTCCGTGCGTCAGCCAGCAATGTATCCAGTTTCTTTTCTTCCAGCGTTTTCTAATGATAAAGACAGAAGAATCGATCCAGATAAAAAACAACAAGAAGATAGCCCCACATTAATATCGCAAATATCATCAGTGAATGGTCCACCAGATGGTCAATCCCATGCAATTGAACCCATGCCCCGTCGATATTGGCTACTGCTGCATATTTTTTTTTTTTTCTTATCCCTGACAACCAAAAAGTTCCGGTCCTTACCAAGAGGCAATCCTTGTACTTGAAAAAGAGTTCATCGCACATGGGTGTTACGTCGCCCTTGAGGAACTTCTCAGAGTACCATGTGTTGAAGCAGCTGTCGTACTCCTGCTTGATCTTTGTGCATTTCTCTCCGATGCTTGACGACATGGCGATGTGCTGTTGTGTTCGGATGATTGGTTGTGGTCTGGTCCCGATTCGATTCGTCCTGATCCAATGGAACAAAGAAAACAAGCGAAGCAAGCTCAGCCGTGCTCGGAAAAGGAAATTACGATCGATCCGCCGTTATTCTGAGGCCGTCGCTGTGCTACATAGGAAATCCATTCTGTGTAGTAATAGTCTTTTACTGTGGGAATAGTGTGAGGGGGGTCTATCTTGAATTCATTCCTCCGTGTCCTTTCGCTCCATCGTAAAAATATAGGTATTTCGCGTTATTTTTTTCCGCCTTCATCTACCCTTGCTCTTTAAACCTGAACCTGGGCCTCCTGCTTGAACTGAGCCATGCGGGCCTCCAGCTCCGGGCGGAAATGGCGAATCAATCCCTGGACAGGCCATGCGGCCGCATCTCCCAAAGCACAGATAGTGTGTCCCTCAATCTCCCTCGACAGCTCCTCAATCATATCAATCTCGCGAGGACGCGCCTGACCATGCTCAAAGCGATGCATCATGTTCGCCAACCACGACGTTCCCTCACGGCATGGCGTGCACTGTCCACAGGACTCGTGCTTGTAGAACGCCGAAAGACGCGAGATCGACGACACAATATCCGTCGACTTGTCCATCACAATCACAGCCGCAGTTCCCAAACCAGACTGCACATCGCGAAGCGCATCAAAATCCATCAGCACATCGTCGCAAATATGGCGAGGCAAGACCGGGACCGAAGATCCTCCAGGAATAATTCCGAGCAAGTTATCCCAGCCGCCCTTGACACCTCCACAGTGCTTCTCAATCAGCTCTTTCAAGGGAATCGACATCTCCTCCTCGACAGTGCAGGGGTTGTTGACGTGTCCCGAGATACAGAACAGTTTTGTTCCAGCGTTGCGGGGACGACCGAATCCAGCGAACCACTTGCCGCCGCGTCTCAAGATCGTGGGCGCAACAGCAACGGTCTCGACATTGGCGACCGTCGTGGGGCAGCCGAAAAGACCGACATCGGCAGGGAATGGAGGCTTCAGACGGGGCTTGCCAGCCTTGCCCTCGATCGACTCGATCAAAGCAGTTTCTTCTCCGCAAATGTATGCTCCAGCACCGCGGTGAATATACACATCGAAATCGTATCCAGATCCGCAAGCGTTCTTGCCGATCAGTCCAGCCTTGTATGCCTCGTTAATGGCGACCTGAAGATTGGAGGCCTCATTGTAGAACTCTCCACGGATATAAATGTAAGCTATGCAATACGATAAATAAAATAGTGTCAGAACGACCAGTTTCATGTCCGGATAATGCTGCAACATGTGAACAGCGTCCAGATCGATTGATTAACGTACCGGCGTTGGCATTCATGGCACGTCCAGCGACCAAGCATCCCTCGACCAGCTTGTGAGGGTCTCCGCGCATGATCTCACGATCCTTGCAGGTACCGGGCTCACCCTCATCGGCGTTGACGACCAAATAACGAGGGCTATTGTCAAAAAAAAAAGTCAACTCAGAGCAGTTAATGACGGCACTCGGCTGGATGGCCCAGAAAAAAAACTGAGCGTCTATGTTTTGGTCCGCCATCGCTATGAGTCGCTTCAGCGTGTTGTTTCGGAGCATCCACGCGATCCATCTTTCACTTTTGCTGCCACCATGAATGTGCCCTGTCGCCTTGATATGTTTGTTCAGCAGCGTTTCGTTTCCGTGGCCTAAGGCTACTTACCGGCCATCCGAGGGCTTATTCATGAAGCTCCACTTCAATCCCGAGGGGAAACCGGCACCACCGCGTCCTCTGAGTCCAGACTCCTTCATCTCGTTCAAGATCCAATCGTGGCCCTTGAGCAAGATTTCCTTAGTCTTGTACCAGTCTCCACGCTTAAGAGCGCCGTTCAGCTTGTAATCGTGGAATCCATAGATGTTGGTGAAAATGCGGTCCTCGTCCTTGAGATTACCAAAGCTGGTTCTGGCAGGAGGGACGGGGTTGGACGGCGCCTCGGTCGCAAAAGCACGCACGGCAGACCTGGCCACATTGGTGCGGGTTGATTGTGCTCCCGTCAATAAAGCTGTATTGAAAAAGGGGGTTGGATTGAATATATTCCGGGCGTTTTTGATCCGTAGTCCAGAATTGAGATTCCACAGCATCGTGTTTATGATGCATTCGCGGAAACATGAATAGCGTATGGAAAGAATAGAATTGACAGTTATGCGGTTAGTGAACCATGCTTAGAAACGGTCAACGCGGATGTCCGAACCCACATCCGGATGTTTGCAAGTGCTAAAAGCAAGTGTTCCGACAATTCCGAGGTTGCCAGGGCCGGTATTCATCCTGAGAGTTGATCCTCCTGCAAGCTGTCCCTACCCTTTGACACGCCAATGGACTTCAACATAGTGGCGATGAAAGTGGATGTTGAGGGGGAAGAGGAGAGAGGAGGGGGGGATGTGGAGGGGTTTAGTCTATGATTGGAGACTCGCTCGCAATGGTTGCATCCTTGGACCCATTCCTCCGAGCGAGGTAGCACAAGCCACCAACATATCCTATTCAAGTTTTTTCATGTTTGAGTATCCTTCAGTCCCTGGAGGAGTCCTATTATCAATGCACGTACTCCTATCCGTCTGTGCCTCCCCCACTGGATCAGTCGTTTGGCAGCGAAAAACAAGGAAGACAGCCATGGAGGACGACTAGGATATGCTAGTCGAATCCCTTCCTTTTGCATAATGATCCTTGGTCAACGACTTCTCTCCTGTTGGTCTTCAGCCTTCCCCCCTTATTTGTGCACTCTCCCAAACTGGCAACAAAGCGAAAAGATCTGCAGTCTCTTTCATCTCCCAGGCTGAAATTCCGGCGAGGAAGATGACTATGGCATATGAAGATACTATAGTCGCAATCGTTGTCCGTAGCCGTCTGCGACACGAAGCTGCAGAAGGATAATAGCGGCCATAGGTCAACCACAGGCAACACTGGTAGATTGACTAGGCGCCTGTGTACTTGCTGCCTTTGTTAATTACAGCAAGAGGAACATTGAAGATCTTATGGTAGGAATATGTCTGACATATATCGCACACAAAGTGGCAGATCTTTAAGGGAGTTTTTTGTGCCTGTTCCTGGTTTCGGATGTTTCAAACCAATCTATCACTAAACGACAATAATTGCCCACTACATACATCCACATCCACGGAACAGTCATTGGGCAGCCATTGGGCAGCCATTGGGAAAGCATTCGTCTTTTTCATCTGTTCTCTGTTATTGATCCTCAATAAGGAAGAGTGCCTTAACAATGAATGGTAGTGGCGAAAGGGAGATATCGTTTTGGGATGAGAATGGCCAAGGTAATGTTGGCCGGTTCCATGGTTGATGGAAAAATGAGACGAAGGACAAATGAGTGTTAAACATGTTGGATCGTCGATTGCAGCTTCGAGCGAGAGACGTATCCACCTCGACAGGTTCGTCGAGGAGTGAAGGTAAATATGCCCTGGGGGATAGCATGATTGTAGGGAACATCTTTTGTTTTCTTTGCCTCCAGTTTGCCGTGTTCTTGATCCTGTGCCTGACCCTGCCTGCTAGACCATTTGGTGTTATTATCGGAGCATTCACACAAGACAATAAAACAATAAAACAATAAAATAAACCCTCGCCCAACCCCACGTTGTTTTTTTGCCTCTTTCTTTCTTTACCTCTCTTCTTTCTCCTCCCCCTTCCTCTCCACTTCGCCATCCCTCTCTCACTCATCGACCTCTTTCTTTTGCCTGCATTCAACCTGCGCCGGAAAGCTATCCTTTCTTTCCACTCTCTTTCCCACTCCCCTTCCCTTTTCGCTGTCTCCTCTCTTTCACTCTCTTGCCCAAGCAGCCTCGACTAGTCTATCCTAGCCATGTCGCAGCATCCTCCAAGGTATACATCCCTATGCCCACACTCATATCCACCATACCATTTTATCGAATCATCAGCCCACAGTACACGTCTTACACCTTCTTCTCCCCTTTCACTTACTCCCCTCCTTCCATGTTTGGTTGTTTTTTTCCTGTGAAAAATGACGTTCTTCTCAGCGAGATGTGGTTCGCATACATCCACCACACGTTCCTGCAATAGGGAATGGGTTATACACGAAACACCTTTGTTAGCTCTGTTCCATTTCGTTACCCCATTTTTTTTTATTTTTTTTTGTTTGCAAACGGAAACGAACACACAAAGGTGTACAAAAGAGGGGTGTGGTTCAAACAACGCTTGTTGTGAGTCAGCAGTTGCAGTAAACTGTCCCTTTCTCCCAAATCAAGAAAAAAAAATAAAAAAATAAAGGTGATGGTGATGGTGATGGTGGTGGTGCATCGCTCTTTCATTCATCACTGGAAGAGGAAAGTGTTCTTTCTTTTGTCTCCCCTTTGTTCGCTTCAATTGCTCTCTTCCGGCCATTGTCTTATTGCTATCCTCTTTCCCCCCCTTACTGTCGAAACAAACAATGGCGCCATCTGCCGCCCCTGGCCCTGGCTACTCGACCAGGTCGGTGTGCTCAGGCGTTACCTTAGCCGCTTGCAAGATGATGGCGAGCCCGATCCTCTTTGGGGGGAGAGGATGCTCTCGTACCTTTTTGGGCAAAACAACCCATCGCTCTTTCTCTTTCTCTTTTTTTTTTTTTTTTTTTTTTTTTTTTGGTTTTGGTTTTGGTTTTCTGATATCGCTGTGCCCGAGCAGAACAAAAGAAAAACCTTCCGTGCTTTAAAACGGGTCCTTCCATCTCTCTTTTAGCTGCACTTCATTTTTTATTTTATATTAGCTTAGCCTTAAAAGTCAGGCAAGTGTTACTCTATCAGACCATTGCTGAGGCAATTGCACGTCGCAGTGTTTTCTAGTTGCAATTACATTGCGCATGGTTCGTTCCCGTCCCGACCCTGTGTGTTTCTGAATGCGATCTTGTGCCTTCTTTGATCCCGCTTTACCTTTTTCGTACACCGACACCCTTGACTTCCACGCTACCTGTGTGTGCGACCCCTGTGTGCTGCAAAGCGATGACCCTTCCGCCATCATCCCGTCTTTACGTCTTCCCCCGCTCCTTTCTTTTGCGGAGTAAAAAAAAATATACCCTGTGTGTGCTAAGATGCACGACGTAACTGCCGTATGCCTGTTGTCCGTTGAGTGTTTGCAGGATGCCTGTGCATACCGCATCCGTAATTTATGCAAGCTCTCATTCGCGTGGGATATGCACCCTCAACTCAAACAGAAAAGAAAAGAATCCTGTATTAAAAACAACACAATTCCGTGCATACAATTCATTACCCTATTAGCTTCGGAAGTGTGGCCGAAGAACTCGAGTACTACAAGAACTATTCCAAACAGGTCGAAGACGACTTGCAGGAGACCAGGGACGCTCTAGAAGAATTTCAACTGTCGTCCAAGGAACTGGAAGAAGAGCTCGAGAAGGAAGTTGATTCCACAGAGCGACGATACAATGAAATCCGGATCCGGAACGATTCTATGAGGCAGGAAATCGAGGAATGGAAGGTAAGGATTACGTTTTGTTTTGTTTTGGACCAGGGACAAATTGTGGGCATTGATCATCATGTACGCTATCCCGAGAAGAAAACGGGCTAAAGACCATGTAAATAGGAGAAAATCTCCTATTTTACACAAACATCTGACACAGTTCAATATGTTTCGCGTGTGATTGAAAATAGGAAAAGTACCATCAGGCGCTCAAAGAGTCAAACGCCAATATTAACCAGCTCACCCGTCAACTGGATACGCTGAAGCAGCAGACGGAGATGTTTATCAAAAAGGAGCGGGCGCTGGAGCAGGACAATGACGACCTTGAGAGAACAGAGAGGTAACGATGACCCTCTTCTCCGTCTTTTCACATGCCGTAGTCATGTCTGCTTTGTTTGCTAACCACGAGTTTGGTCCGCAACGTTCAAATAGGGCAACCAAGTGGTCATTGCAGGAATTGGAGATCAAATACAATGCTGCAGTGGAAAAGAACGCCATCCTGGAAAGCGACGTTTCTGCAAAGGCCGTGCTCACGGAGGAAGTCCAGCGCTTGAAGGATGAGTTGCGAGGTACGACTGAGGCTCTTTTTTTTTTTTTTTTGTCGCTGGGGACTCGCTCGTTTTCTGTATGACCCAAGCCAGAGGGAATCTAACATGTTTTTTCTGAATTATTTGCAGATGCCAATGTGGAACTGGCTGTGATGAAGGCGAACCAAGCAGCAACAGCTTCCGCCGCCGCCAACAGCGCATCGTCTGCTAAGCTCAATTCGTACAGCGGAAGCAACGCCTCTTTACCCGATGCAGCACCACACAGATCGCCCATTGGAAGCAATTACGAGGCGATGCCGTCTTTGAGAGCGCGTTTGGCCAAGAACAGCGCGCTGCAGCGATCGTCCTCACGACTTGCAACAGCAGGAACACCTCTGGCGACCGCTGGAGGCGCTACACTCAACCACAACCCAGTCAAAGCCGTCCAGGATATGGTCGGACGCGTCAAGGTACTTTTGAGTGGATGATCCCCTTTTTTTTTCTTTTTTTTGTCAGTAGTAATGCGGTGAACACTTTGCTAATCATTGAAACGATTATATCGTATTCTTGCTTTTGTTTCCAGTCCTTGGAGGCGCGTCTGGCATCATGCCGTTCACTGGTAACGCCACTGCTACAGCCCCCGCCCTCGTACTCGACCTCGATCCCCAATGGTGGACGGTCTTCTTCATTTTCGGGAAGCAGCACCAGTTCGACCTACTCTTCACCATCCTCACGATCAGGATCACCGAGTGCGTATTCGCCATCGTCTTTGGTGACGAGTCCCAAGGTCAGTCGGAGGACATCCTTGCTTTTGCAGCAGCATCTGCAGCAGCATCGAGAGCAGCGTGAGAGGCGGCTGCAGGAACAGCAACAAGCGTTGTCGGGAGCGGGAGTTGTCTCTACTTGAGGGCCTTTTATGTTTTTATGAAAGTTATGATCTCTTTCTTTTTTCTTTTTTTTTTTTTTGTTGACCCCATTTCAAGTTGTTGTAGAAAACAAATGTACAATAGTAGTTTTTTTTGTTCGGTTTTCCTTTTCTTTTCTTTTCTTTTCTTTTTTTTTCTTATTCTTATTCCTGTTTCGTTGTGCGAATTCACGCGAGAAAGAACAAGAAAAAAAAAAAAGAGAACTAGGGAAAAAAAAAGGCATTCCCTTCTCCCCTCCTCCTCTCCTTTGCATTCCGACCCCTTTTCTCTCATACCCCCTCCCTTCTTAACGTTCTGTAGTTTATGAAAAAAAATACACCAAAAAATGATGAAAAAACAACGAATAAAAAAGCAATAACGCCTACTTTCAATGAAATAGTCAAGGCAAACAATGGCTTGGTCTCGAGTGGGCGAGCTGTTTACCCCAGCCAAAAAAAAGGAAAAAAAAAAAGAGCAGCCGCGCCCATGGCCGTGGGGGACCTTTTGGCTCTAATGAAGAAGTCCTTTTGGTAAAATAAAAACTTGAACGGACGACGAATTTATTATTGCCTATGGGTGTGTGTGGGATGTCTGTGTTTGGATGTATATCATGTTTGCTAGACAGGGCTTGTATGATAGGCCTCATTCCTAGGCTTTTTGTTGTTGTTGTTTTTTTTTGCTGGAAACTCCTTGTGAAGAAGAACAGCTGAAAAAAAAATCAGGGCGACCGACTTTGCCTGTCTCCTTCAAAAGTCGAATGAACGAGGAATGGTGTTGAGTTTTGTTTATCGTCGTAATTTGTTGTCTGTTGATGGTACCACCCCCCCTCCTCCTCCTTACAACTCCTCCCGACATTTCTCTTGGCGTCGAAAACGGCGGGCGCAGTGATGATGGTCGGTGTCCTTTATTCTCTTTGGTTTTTCCTTTCCCTTCCTTCCTTCCTTCCTTCTACTCCTCAATCACGGCATCGCCCGCAATAAGGACATGACGACGACTCTCAATTTCGCTCTCGTTCTCGCTCTCGTCCTCCTCCTCTTCATCCTCACTCTCGCTCTCGCTCTCACTCTCCTCCTCATAATCCTCATCTTCAGAATCCGAGCCCAACAACGAGGCATTATCTCCCAAGGCTGCCAAATGTTCCGCCCTCCGCCTCTTCTCCTCCAGATCATCCAAGTCATCGTCCCCGTTCGAGTTCTTTCCTCTCCGAAGATCATCGTCCTTCTTGGCGGCGCCAGTAGCGGCGGCCTCACGCCGGTTCGAGATAAATGTCAGGAGACGGATCAAACCCTGGGAGACCAGCATGCCCATGGCAACGTAGTATAACATTTCCTGGCTGTTCAACGCTTTCGCCTCGGCTTCTTCTGCGGTGCCTTCACTGGGGAGTCTGGATGACGAGGCGGGGTGGACTTTGGGATGGTGTACGCGGATGGGCTCTTTGACAGAGGCCTCGGTCACGGCGGCGAGGATGCCGAGGAGGATGAGCATTCCGGAGGCATGGGTTGAAGATGGCGAAGCGACCGAGGCGAGCCACGAGCGGAGCTTTGGGTAGGCGGATGCGAACATGAGGGATGAAAAAAAAGGGTTCTGGGGGATGATGAAAAAGATAAAAAAAAAAAAGAAAGAGGGAGGAACACAAGGAAGGTCGCGATGGTGGTGGGAAAAGAGCTTTGTTTGTGTGGGGAGGAAGCGCACTTGACTCGAAGGATGCTGATTGGCTGGAGACACGCGTGAATAAAGAGGAGGGCTCTTTGGTGCAAAAAGCCACTTTGTGTTCAATGAGTTTCACGCTCGTACACTCGTTATTTTATTTTTTTATTTTTTTCGTTTCGCGTCGCTCCTGCTGTTTCTATACCATCAACGAAAGGTGGAGAGCGAGAGAGAAAGCTTAGAGATGCCTCAGGGATGCATGGACATGCAGGTCTTGAGGAGAACTTGTACAGGAATCGTCCGTTATATGCATCGTCCAGCTGCAGACAATGAATGCAAACACGTAAACATCGCCTCAGGGACAAAATTCAGGGACATCTTTTTATTCTTCTGAGTGGAGAGTCAGAGACAGAAACTTGCTGCAGCAAGCTTTAAGCAGGGGAGAGGAAGGGACTTTGCCCACAGACCATCAGATACCGGTGTTGGCATAGATAGCCTGGGAGGCCGCAATATGTTTCTTGTATCCCTCCGACTGACGCCAGCTCTGAAGTCTGGGTTCACTGTCGACCGTTTCCTTGACCTTCCAAATCTCAGGACTCTTTTCCTTAATCGCCTTCACAATCTCATCGCCCTTGTACAAGCATGCAAAGTGATCAATGTCGTTTGCCGTCTGGACATCTGCCAGCGATAACTAGATCATAGAACGAAAAGACATCTGTCAGGAAAAAAAAAAAAAAAAAAAAAAAGTCTTTCCATTTTTTGCTGCCATAGTTGGTCAGGTAAAGATTTTTTTGTTTTTGAACGTTTGCTGGAACGGTGGTGTTACCTTGTTACCGACGTAATGGCCATTGGATCCGTTATCCTTCAAATGCTTTGTGTGGGTCTCAATCCACAGCGGCAGCGTCTGTTTCATAAACGTCTCGAATGTCTGGTCCATCTTGTCCTTAAAGTTCCTATTTTTTCCCCATCATCGAAAAACCATAGACATCAAGTCCAGTTTGGTTAATCCATCAGCCCTCTCTAGCCTTTCTATACGAGAATATCGAGATCAAGTTCGAGAGAAGAAGAACGCAAGGGCTTCAATTTTACCAAGTAACGCGCATGAAGAGTCGCTCACGGAGATAGAGCGACGAGGAATGGAACATCTTGATCAATTGTTCCTCCCACTCGTTCTCACCTAGGAGTCCGAATTTCCGGGCTAGGAAGTGCTCGATGATCACGCTCTCGGACAGCTTGAGCTCATGGCCATCCGCGGTCCGGATGTGCAGTACGGGGAAGACTCCGAATGGGGATTTGATCTCTGCAGGCCAGTTCTAAATCAATCCACCATCAATATCACCGTCACCACCACCAAAAAAAAAAAAAAAAAAAAAAAAAAAAAAAAAAAAGTCCCACGGTTAACTGACGCTCATGTTACTTACTGCGCTTTAGCAGATTGATAATGCATCGACTTACAGTGATGGCGAGATCCTCCCAGTCTGCGCCTCCATAAGCAAGGATATCGCGAGGAACGGCGCCAACGCCCGAGACGTCAAAGTACTCGAGTTTGTATGAGGCCGGACGACTGTCCGTGAAGGCCTTGGCCAGCTCTGCGCTCGACACGTTCTCGGGTCCGAATCTTGTTATGGTCAATGGCATCCTTGTCCTCTGTTTGCGCTTTTTCTGTCGATAATTTTGAAAGTGTCCGTTTTTGTTGAGAATAAAGATATATAGAGTTCTTGTTTTGTACCGGAGTACTGTTTGGATCGCTATTACTGTGTAAAGAAAAGAGGAGAGAAATATTTTGCTCCTCCTTTATATACGTATGTTGTTTGCTTGGCCCCACCGCAAGTTCGGGGGATAGACTACCCCTTTTTGTCTACCGACACTTTCTTCACTTTCTTTGGACACTAGACTGATGGTGATGATAAGGTAAAAACTGCGGCTTTCGTCCAGCGTTCCAAATTAAAGCCTGTACACTGTACTACATGTACATGTACTGTACAATCGTCTTTCGCTATAGAGCTAGTCCTCCTTTCGCGCCAAAATAGCCGGATGTGCTATTTACGCCATGTATCGCAGCTAAAAAAATATCTCCCACGCGTCCAAGCAAGCACTTTTTGCAGCTCTATTGTTGTGTTCGCGAATGCAGGCACGTAGGCAGCCCATAAAGGCAATAAATGGTGAAGCAAAGTTCCTGCGCACTTTTTCGGAGAGCTGTATCTTAAATGCCTGTTGTTTATTACTACATGGTGTTTGATTGTGCACCCATCTATAAGCCTGCTCTCTTTGTCCATTAGTAGCCCATGACCCGTCGCGCTTTGCACTACGCAGTACTAAGGGCACGTGTGCTGCCCAGAATGGCTCGTACATTTAAAACTATTTCAATTGCAAAAAAAAAAAAAAAGAGAACATAGACAAACCAACGTTAACGGTGGTTCTTCCGTTCTCCCATGCATATTCTGTCGAATAAGGCAAAAATAAAAGAATGCAGCAAAGACTTACCCGAATCTGATAGTTGCCAGCCTTGGTCATGTATCGCACCCATTTGACAGAATTATAGTTACTCTTCTCAAACACCTTCAGGAACCGAACCAGCAGACCCGAAGATGTGAACATGAGCACTTGGAAATCCATCGAAATCGGCGGACGCGACCATGCCTTCTTGTGTGTCATCGCCGTCAGGTCCGCTTCTGCCGTGAGCATGAACTCGGATTGACCCTGGAAGCGAGGGATCCTAGAAGAAAAAGAAAGCCGAGACTTGATTAAAACATATACACAATAATCATATCGTGCACTTGCATCAGGAACCAGATGCGTTTGTGGGCACCAAAAAAGGATATAAACTTACTTCCAAACAATCGAGTTCTCAGCAGGGACATATTTCGCCTTGCCTGTCGAGGCCGAGCAGGTAACTCCTGCAGTGTTAAGTGGGGTGGGGATGTTGAGGATTACATTGTTCGCGTACAGCTTCGACGAAAAGTTGGCCTTGACCAGAATCCGGTACTCAATCTTTGATTTGCCAACTTCCGTCACTACTGGATGGACCTTGAACGGTAGGTTGATATTGTCCGACGTGCGATACCTAAAATGTTGGTCCATCTGTCAGTAACAAGTCCCAACTCCAGAACGAGCCCCTTTTCATTGTGGCCCGATGTGAATACAGACAATCTAGACCGTTTGTTACCTCATAAGCTCAAACTCGCCGTCAGGAGGTATAAAGCTGATGGTCCGGTCGCTGTCGAATTTGCCCAATTTGACACACTGGTGGAATTGACAATCATCAATTTCCACTGTATTGGATGTTCGCCTACAATCACCCAAGAAATGAATGGAAGTACAAGTCAGAACAAACGTCTCTGTCCACGCCAGTCCAGAATAAAGGACCCCAATGCTAACGACCAGCCCAGAAGGGAAACACCATAGCCTTACTTTCTGTTCGATGGATCCTTCTCCAACAAGACCTTATCGTTTAAACCGAATTTGCACTCTGGCGTTCCAGAAAGATACGCCCTCATCATGATCTGTCCCGCCACATCAGCCCTAAGAACATTGCCCTGTGCACTCAACAGCAAATTGACCGACTCAATGACATCAATGAAAGCCTCGTTCTTCCTGTACTTGACGTCGCTCCGTCTCCAGGACGTGGCACCCGTGGCCTGGATGGTGATGTTTGCAGAATTTTCCTTGATCGCCCGCTCTGATTTGACACTCTCGGTGGTGATATACATCTTCAGCGTGTCCGCCTCACTGTTCTGTGGGTATCCGAAATCAAGCACCTCTGCACAAGGACAAGTCATGCGAATTTTTTGGTGGTATACATTAGAGATCTGTTATTCTTCCATGCAGGACTCGTCGTAAATGTGTGGATGCGAAGGGTGCCTCTTACCATCGAGCAGTTCATAGATCAAGACAAAGTTAGCCTTGACGGCTTCCTCGTCGAACTTTCCAAAGTATGACTTGCCGATATTGATGACACGATAACAGAACTCGAAGATCAAGGCAGCATTGGAGTTCCATTTGGTCAATGCGACAATGTACAAGTTCTCGTGTCGGACGTGGAAGAACGATGTTGAACCCAAGGTGATGATGGGCGAACGCACATCCGTGTTGGAGATAACTTGGATGCGGAAGATATCTGCGATTGAACGTCTGTATTGATAATAGTAGCCAAGCATTCGTGAGCAAATCGACAAGCGATAGAGGGGGGACCAGCAGAATGAACGTAAGGATGTCGATATGGGTGCAATGAAAAATAAAACCGGACGCAACTGAGCGTAAGTGGACTTACTTGAGATCCTGGCGGTAGAGCCGGGATATCAGGACTTCGCCTTTTTGGTTGTAGATAAAGAGTGCGCTGATCATATTGTAAGTGCGGGATATGTATCCTGTTCCTGGAGAAGAGCCCTCGTATCCCTCCTACTCGAGTCCAAATGCTCTGATTCTGGTCCTGCTTCTATACCCGAAGCTATCCTGGGGGTTGTTCTTCACAGGAAACGATGAAAGTTGAGGGGAGAGTATTGTTGATAAACGCAGTCTGGGCAGGGTTCCTGGTTGGCAAGGGCGAGGAGATGGAGAAGGTGTTGGACGAGATGAAGAGCTGAACCCAACTCCTACTTCTGGTCCAAGATGGGAAATGGCAGTCCACTCACGTGTAGATTTGACGACTGTTGGAACTAAAAACAAAAACGCGCGTTCAGGGCCATGGTCTGTTCTTCACACATGTCCATCCCTTCCATTTGTCTTTTCAAAGACAGGGGAGCTACATATTGTCATTCCAGGTAATCGAGCAAGTCGACGTTCCAGTTGTATAGGACTTGCACTCCAAGAAACACAAGAGACGGACGACGAGAGAGATTGGTTCATTATGCTTCCCTGTTCTTCCACGCTCTTCTTGACCTCTTCTATTTTCTCACACGGTCATATTCATTCGTCGCGTATCCCCTTTTCATGCTGTTCTTTCTTTCTCTTTCCCTTCCTTCCAGAGTACCTCACCTCTATCCTGTTCTTCTTTAACCGAGATTGTTGTTCCCTGTCGTCCATTTGCTCTGACCATCATCTTTACAGTAAACCCTAAATCCTTCTGCTATCTGTCCGACATGGTTTGCGCTTGCTGGACCGCCTTGATCCGCCCGCTTCAGCCGGGCCATTTGGGGCTAACGTGGTTCCCTGAACAACCATGCCCCAGTCTCTGCAAGGTGGCAGAGGCCTGGGGAGATATATTCACCGGGTCATTGGAGGGTCACTTCAGGCGTAGACAGTTCTTTTTGGGGGACTATCGATCGATCTGACACAATGGATCTTGCTGGACCGCTCGGTTCTGCTCGCTTTTGTCGACGCCATTCTGAGCAAAAGTGGTTCCTTGATCCATCGTGCCTGGTCTCATTGCAGGAGCAGGGACTGGGAGGGGCTCTACAATTCTGTTTTATTTTATTTTATTTTATTTTATTTTATTTTATTTTATTTTATTTTATTTTATTTTACCTCTTTGATTAACACTCATTGTTCTACTTCTGACACTCCATATCACATCCCCTTTATTCTGACCTGGTGAAGACACTTTGGATGGGTAGTGGGCATCGCGCTCCACCTTTTTCGTTTTATTCGCCTCTGTTGTTATATTGTTCAATGTGGCCTAGCAACTTCTCATGATTCAGAGCAACGGCACGGGTGGCCAATCTTGACATTTTTAAAGCTGGATTAGAGCGTGAGCGAAAGATGGTTATATTGGGGGGAGGGGGGGGGACTATAAAGAGATTGTATACCAGTATTTTTGTTAAATCCTTGTTCTCCCTTGTCCATCGGACACATTTTATGTTTTTCTCGGCGGTGAATATGATCGTTTGTCGTTCTTGGGGGACCGAGTGTATCTTTTTTTTTTCCGCTCCAGAGGACCTTGTTTATTTTTCTCCCTTCCGCTCTTTTAACGCTGGGGGAAATATTGGACTACGTGGGCCAATATTCGCAGATGGATTCCAACGGATTCTGTCGATTCTTCTTGAGTGGTACACAGGGAGAAGAAGAACTTGGGATCAAAGGGCGAGAGATTTACCTCGGTTTTCCTCCGGTTTGTAAAAAACCTATTTTTTTTTCTTCTCGATTGAACTCCTTTGTGCCTTCTTTATCCTATGACAGCTGGAAACACGACGCTTGCTTTGAGACAACTGGATTTGACAATGCAACTATTTTTGAAAACTGATGCAGCAGGTTCTGTCCTGTTGCGTCGCCCTCCTTTATATCTCAAAGAAAACATGGAGTTCAATGTCGTTGGGTTAAGAGGTGCAGTGTCGGGCAAAACATGTGCAGTTGTATCTGTGGGAGTCTCAATAATGTCCATGAATATAGGTACCCGAGATCGATTGCTTAAGATCGAAGCACAGCGATAAGCGCCTCCACATGGAACGATACAGTTGCAAATCGACTATTTTATTTGCTCGACGCCGACTATCCCATGGCGTGATCGCTTCTGCTCCCTTCCTGCTTCGATATATACGGCGATGTTGCTCCAATGGACCGTCAATTAGATGGCCAAGTTGTATTGGTATTCGGACTCTGTGCTCTGGGCGACCCACAGGATGGCGGCACTACAAAGCAGATGATGAATCGTGAATAAAAAACACAGTTGTGAACATGAGCTTGATATGGAGCACCTGTAAAAAGAAACATTCGGCGAAGTGATGATAGAAGGTCTTACCTGGTCATGATAGAGGCATTCTGGATAACATTACAGATGCCCCAGAAGTTGAAAATGGCTCCATAATTGTGAAGGATGTACTTGATGCAGAGCACCGACTAAATGATTGAAACCCCAAGGAAAAGTGGTGAGACGAACAAATCTTGGAAGAAAAAAAAAACCTGGCTTCGCGGACGAAACGGGACAGTAATGACGAGCACGTACGATTGAACCGGCAAGTCCTCCAGCCATGAACGCGAATCCGATGAACAGGAATACACGCGCCTTCCATGCAACGCTGGCGCCACCTCCACTTGAGAATGAAAAGCTGTCGCCTCTGAGTGCTGCCTTGTCAATGCAGCTGATACTATGTGTTGTATTATTGTTCAATAGGTCGAGAGGATAAGCAGTTATGTTAGAAACACAATAGCGACCCTTTTCGTTTTTGTTTTCGTTAAAATTCAGGGCATTCCGTCATATACGAAATGAATTTCCTCCTCCAACGTCCAAGGTCTTCTAGACCAATTGAAAAAGGAACCTTTTAATGTGCTTCACTTACACAATCATTCCAAGCGTGCTGCAGATACCTGGCACCCAATCCACAAATGCGACGGACACGCTCTTGTAACCGTCGTCGTAGTTCCAGTTCTTAGAGCGGATAACTGAGTCGATAAAGAACCACCATCCGAGTGCGAACTATTTGCACGAAGGGATGTAACGGAGCGGAGGTTAAATACACCGTTCGCTCATCGTTATTTCTCAACATTGTATCTGGATGGAACAATTAGTGCTGGCAACGAGCAAAATTGGCAGGGTGCTGCTGCTTAGGCAGTTGTCGTTACCAGTGCTCCAGTGACGTAGATAGCGCCGTCGCGAGCTTTGGGACCCAGGCGGGGTATCCTTGGCATGGGGAACAAGCAAACACGCTTGTGTTGTTCACTGATGTTCCATTGAGATGCCATGGTCGAATGTCTTGTCGTTACTTGTTACAGGTGTTGCAATGTGTTCCTGTTGTTGGTCGTTTTCGTCGTAAAGGTTGCTGGTTGCTGGCTGTTAGGAAAAAGGGGAAGAGAATGACGAACGACAAAAGACTTGCACCCATGAACAAAGTTCGCGCCCAGCTTTGACGTGTGGGCACCGCGTGAGCAACGACCCCTCTCCTCTCTGAGTACAAAATATTCGTTAAGGGTCAGTTATGTCTATGCTGCACAGCTGATGATGCGCGTCGCGCGACGCACGCACTCACCCAACACCGCGATCCACCTGGATACCGAAGACAGATGCGTCCTAAGCAAATCAGAGGCCACACCCATTCCTCGTCAGTCCTTTCCCCCTAACTCCAACATAAGTACGAGGATCATATATAACAAGTCCGTGTTAGTGAGTGATGGTAACAAAGCACATAATCTCAGCGATATGTATAGAAAGATTGCAGGCATAAGCATAGGCACTTATCACTGAAAATCCAGCGAGAAGAGGCCAGCCAGGCAATCCCTTCCATCGCTGCATATTGTCGAGCGACCAATCCCTCCTTTAATCTTCTCCGTATTCATCACTTTTCGTTTGGCTTAATTCGCGTGTCTGGCTTCCATTGTTGGGTTTGGACGATTGTTGCAATGGATTACAAGCAGGAACCGCCTTTGATGTCTACCCTACGCCTCCTCAAAAAGACAGTCATCCTTTCCAGATACAGCAGGTCGGAAGGGTACACAATAAAAAAGCCTATGAAGTACCCTTTTCTTTGATTCAAAGAAAGATTCACCGCTCCCTATCATCGGCCAACAGAATAAAATAGATCTGAACAAAGGCACCACTTGAGCAATTTCAGCAGTGGAGCTGTAGATCATGGTCGAGTCGCAGAGACGTCAATCGAGGTTGACGCTCCATCTTACGTGGTTTATGCTGAAAGCAATCTGGCTCCTTCTGGTCAAGGCTAGATTTGTCCGCTATATCAAGTATGTTTCACCGAAACCGTGTGCTGTGCAATAGGGTGCTGAGTATCCCCAACTGAACATTTTTTATGATGTATCATTTTAAAAATTCAGATGGGAGAGACGCTGTTGTCTAAAATGTCAATGGCGACGGTGTTGGGCGTGCTTGAGACTATCCACCTGCCCTGACTAAAATATTTATGGGCGAGACTAAACTAGGCGAGGGTGGACAGAGCCGCGTGCTCGTTTGAAGATGTACTGTGTTCACTAGAAATACGCTCACAGTGTTCTGGAATGTAGCGTGCCTCTTGAGCGCCTTTTGGGCCAGATGGACTGGACTATCCAAAGGGGTTTGACGCGTCGCGCAACGCGTTTTTAATTTTCTGTGCTCCAATGAGACGAAGCTTGCTGGTGACTGCCACGAGGGAAATGTAAACACAGCACAAAAAAAAAAAAGACATGGGAGACCATCGTCAAGTCTGCATCATCACACTCTCGTTCACACCCTCGCTGCTTCACTAAGCTTCCTTCAACTTCACTTTCTCCAGACATTTGATACACTTTCGAAATGAGACTGAAGCGCCATAAAGATTATAAGCGGTACATGAATATGTACTGCCAGTCCTATCATTTTCGCAAACCATATCAAGTCCTTGGTATGTTTTTGTTCAACTTGTCGATACTGCCATAGCCTGGAAGATAGGCGTCAATTCACTCAATGACTATCTGCAGGTTCTACACGAAAAGACGGGGAGATGTGCTACAAAACTAACAATGCTGTTTTTCGGTCCTATTTGTGTATCTAGCCGACGGAGATTTCATCCAGGCAGCATTGGATCAAAGGATGGATCTCAGGACCATGATCCCTAACGTCCTCTGCGATGCTTCCAAGCAAAGTACGCCCAATATCAACTATTTCGTCGTTTCTTTCCAAGATATGTCTCGTCAAATAATAATTTGGTCCGCAACTTGGGAACTAACACGGTCTTTGCTTTTTCCATTCTTCCTCCCCCTCAATTGCCTCCCTCCCGCCTTCCAATAGTGGTGACACCATGCACGATGGCAGCACTAAAAGCCCGCGGCGAAGATGGCTCCGGCGCCTTCATTTCCTCTAAGCGCTATGAAAAACGTCGCTGCAAACACCAAACCGCCGTTCCCGAATCCGAATGTCTTTCTCAAATCATTGCCAGTACCAACCCTCACAATTACGTCGTCGCGACCCAATCCAAAAAACTCCGTCTCAAATTCGCAACTGTCCCCGGTGTGCCTCTTTTGTACATTAAACGTGCAAATCTGATCCTCGAACCGCCCTCAGAGGCCAGTTTGAAGGGCGCCAAGAAAATTGAGTCCGATAAAACGCATGCGAGTAGCAAGGAGTTGCAGACCTTGAAAGCTGTAAAGGTAACGGCGATGGGCAAGGTGTCCGTGGATCCAAAGTTGGTGCAGAGACTTGAGGCGAAGCAGGAGAATAAGAAGCAAAAGTTGGAGGTCAAAAAAGCGAAGCTATTGAAGAAGCGGATGGGGCCGAAGGAACCGAACCCGTTGTCGGTGAAGAAGAAAAAGAAGGCACCGACACCGGCACCGGTACAGCCTGCACCGAAGGAAAAGGCACAGACGGAGGCGAGTGAAGGAGGTGAGGGTCCATCGGAGAAGAAGAAGAGGAAGAGAAGAAAGCCTAGATCTGAGAGGGCGGAGGGTGCACCAGCATCGACAGGATCCGAATCCTCTTAAAACTCCATTTTCATTCGCATCTCGCATTCTTACCATCATAATTATAAAAAAATATAAATATAAAACCTCTCCAACATATCATCTGTATCAAAAAGCTACTTCGCTTCCTTTATTTGTGTTTGTCTTCTATGTCAGCAGCTTAGTCCCTGTCGGCTTTGCGGGCGCGCAGGTCGTTACGGATCGGGATTTTGAGGCCCTGTTTCGCGAATGCCTTTGATAGCTCGGTCGATTCTAAATCAACAAAGAGAAAAAAAAAAAAAAAAAAAGAGTAAGCATTAAAAACATAAAAAGAAACTCGTTTCCGAGAAGATGTTCTGCTAAAGATTCACGTACCGGTCATGCCAGGGAATTTTTTCGCTGAAAAGACCGTAAAGGGATCACTGGTCTCCTCTGCCACCAGTCCTGATGCATGGCCATCATCATTATTCATGAAATCGAAGCTGCGCGGAAGAAAGCAGAAAAGAGCCGGATGTTAATCAACGCTAAAGTCGAAAGAAACCAGAACTGCTAAAGAAGCCGGTTCGGGAGAGAATGTTTTACCTTCCAAATCGCATCAGCGAAAACTTGAGAGTGTAAACGCCCTCAGTTCGGATACTCAGATCCGGGAAACTAAAGTACCAACCCGGCACACCTTCAGGACTATTCAACAAGATCGGCGACACCACTAAAGATCCCATTAAGATCCTCGTCAATTTCGGTGGCTCAGACTGTCCCGGAGTTGCGATCATATTCCGGACTTCCTTGCCATCGGCGGACCACAACGAGACATGCAACACAAAGAGTGGATCCTGCTCTTGCAGTTGTCCTCCATACCCATCCTCATCTTCGGCATCGCTTCCAGGATTGGAATGGTCACTAAGAGCGTTCTCGTCATCCTCGTCATCATGGTCGGCGGAATTAGATCGCTTGTGCTTGTTGCTACCCTGTCGACCGGCTGGACGACCACGTTTTCCTAAGGACGGAGAAGAGGCCGTCAAAGTCGTGTCATGTTCCTGTTTCAGAGATCCAGCTCCTCCCCGGGTCGCACGCACACCTGATCGCGTTCCTGCCGTCGCTGTCGCCGCAGTCGCATTAGTCGACGAAGATTTAATCCCATTCTCATCCTCGTCATCGTCTTCGAGCTGATAAGCTTCATCCTCGTCTTCATTATCGTCATGGCTATCTTCGCCATCGTCACTCGGGCCTTTGCGTTTCTGCTTTGAGGATGTGGTGGCACCAGCTGCATTCTTTTTGGCTGCTGCTGCCGCGATAGCAGAGCGCTGAACTCGCTTGGAGGGATGTTGTTCGTGATCCTCATCCAAAAGAAGCTGAACAATGGGTGGTGGATCAATCGGTCGACGATCCTTTTCCCCAAATCCGCACATCCGCGCGTGCAGCGGTTGCTGTACGATCTTAATCCTTGCCGGTCTATGTGGATCATCACAAGGAATCGGTTAGTTCCAATAGCGCAGGCTATTAAGCGTTGGAAAACATGGGCTTGAATGTGTGCATCTGAGTCTGGCTACACTCATACCGTTCATCTATGTGTCGGGCGGTTGTGTCCTGTGGGTTGTGCTCGGTCATGAGCGGACGGTGCTCTGACGGAGGGACTTTGCCAATTGGCTCTATTGACACAGAACTAGGAGTATTGGCAATAGGAGCTGGAGCTGGAGCTGGAGCTGGAGCTGGAGCCCCGGCGCCGCCGGAAAGTTGTACTCTAGGGCGCTCCCTCAAGTGTTCCTTCGGATAAGGCTCATGATAAGCGTTCGAAGGTGGATGCTGCGAGTGGCTAGGAGGGTAATGATCGTACGCATGGGGCGGTGGAGGTGTGCGTGGACGAGCACCGTTCAAGGGCGGATAGTGCGGGTCATATGGATATCTGGTATCGTAGACCGACTGGTCGCGGTGCGTCGGATAAGGAGGATGCTGCTGATGGTGCAGAGGAGGAGGAGGATGGGCAGGGTAAGACGAATGATGAGAATGGTGAGGATGGTGTGGAGCTGGTGGATATGGCTGGTATTGCTGAGGGTGTCGATCGTGCGGGTGGTGTGAATGCGGACGACTCTCATAGGGCATCGAGTAGTGCTGTTGCTGAGAGGACTGGTAATGCGGATGGTGAGAGGGAGCACGGGAAAGGACAGCAGGACCGGCGGAAGGTGGATAATCTTTCACATTGCTTTTGGTGGGGTGTTCATTCTCTGGCTCTGGGTTGCAGAGGTCGTGGATCGAAGCCATCTTGCAGGGCCAGTTGCAAATTCAGCTGCGATATGAGAGAAAAGAGCAATCGCCGAGCTATAGAAAAAAAGAGGTGAATGAAGAGGAGAGAAGAAAACTAAACAATAGACTGGGGAACCACAATGGCCCTGATGGTTTCTGTGTTTTCGGGTAAAAGCTACGAGCAATTAAAGGCGGAAGGCATAAATAACAGCAGGAATGACAACAACGACGAAAGATAGGGATTGGAGCGAAGGATGCTGAAGCCAAAAGATGTAAAGAGGGACGAATGAAATCAATGAATGAATGAACGAAGAAGGGGTTTTGTTTCTTTTTCTAGTTTCTGGGGATGATGTTGATTGTGTGTGTGAGGTGTAGAATGGGGAAAGGAAGAGGGATGGACTTTTTTTTCTTTTTCGAGACCAAATAATCAGTTTTGCCGTCTAATTGAAGACGCACTCGTCCCCTCTGAACCAATCAGAATCCACCTTGCTATCCATACGCATCATCCTGCAGAAGAGCGATTTTATTTTATTTGACCGGGTAAAGACTGGCTGACTGACTGACTGACTGACTGACTGGCAAATGACGGCGACAGTCCTGGGGTCGGGCATCAGATGGCGACCCATATCATCAGTGCTGGCCTTGGGTTCCATCCGTCCCTCCATAGCATGGATGGTTCGGTTGGAGCGCTTCAGGAAAAGGAGGCCTATGTGTTCATGCATGCCGGTGTTCTTATGCAGCAGCAAGGACATTATTAGCTCAGAAAGTGATTCAACTGGTCCAGTCTAGTTCGCCAGGGAGCTATGCACCCATACATTACACTTTATATTGGCTCGCTATATCATTCTTGTCAGGGGCTTTAGAAAGGAAGGCAGTTTGCATCCCACTGCACCGCACAGCATATCTGTCTTATGCCAAGTAAGCTCCACTGCAGATGTTCCCTCGGACACTTTTTGGTGGATGAACTGAGCCGAGACTACAGATGTAAGATGTTCCTGTACGTATTTTCAGCGCACAGCAAAAGGTTTAGCCATCAACAGCATGGTTGTAGTCTCTGTCAGCAATGTCGCTGCACATAAGACCATGCCCCAAAATGTTGTTGTGGACGTACGTTCTTGTCCGGTACTGCACATGCACATGTCGATGTGTCAACGTGAGACCGCTTTCTTTTTGACGCGTGCGGCATAAAAGGGGCGTACGCGTCGAGATCGACTCTCTTCCACCCAACAGCCAAATCGCAATGGACAGAGGCTACTCCTCCCACGATGGCCCTGGAGGCCATCGCTATTCTCGGCCTTCCAACTACAGCGGCAACTATAGTGGCAACTACAGCAGCAACAACAACAACAATAACAACAACAGCAACAACAACAACAACAACAGCAACTACAACAGCAACAACAGCAACTACAACAGCAACAACAGCAACTACAACAGCAACTACAACAGCAACAGCAACAGCAACAGCAACAGCAACAGCAACAGCAACAGCAACAGCAACAGCAACAGCAACAGCAACAGCAACAACAATTACTCTCGCCAACACGACAACAACAATTACTCTCGCCAACACGACAACAACAGCTCGTACAACAATGCCAACATTCATGGCCAGTCGCAGCGATTCGAACATGGAGGCAATGACCGCTACGGGTCAAGGCAGCCCCATCGCGGCCCACCCGGGTCACCCAACTCGTCCTACTACCCAACAGACTCTTTGAAGGCGTACCAGTCTGCAAAGAGCAGCGACCCTTTTGCGGTCGGGATTGAGTCCTCCGCCAACTTTTTCCACGAGACCTATGACAAACTCGAGCGGACTGAAGGCCTTGCCGACGTAAGTGTCCCTGCACCCGTTCTTTTCAGTGGCACCTTGACTGTGAGTCGCCGCTTTATTGACATAATCTGCTGCTGCTCTACTCTCCATCGTTATGATAACTGATGTGTAGCGGTATTCAGGCACGAAGCATACAGCGATAGTCACTAAGACCTACTGTGAGATGGCCACCCAGACCACTGAAGACGATGTCCTGAACCAGGAATCATTCTACAACGGCATACGAATCATTACAGCCGAAAAACGCCCACCGCCACATCAGTATCAGCAACGCCATCACCAACACCAATCTGCAGCGAGGAATGGCCCGAGTGCCTCAGCGCCAGAGCTCAGACCATCGGTACCGCCACCTACAGAGGTCGCGACGTCATTATTAAAAGCTGTTCGATCTCCATGGTCCTCAGCTACATCGGCTCCATCGCACGTAGCATCTACTGGAAGGCCACCAGCTTTGAGACATCAATCTGATTACCATCAAGACGACCGTCATCAGACAACTGGAACTGGAACTGGAACTGGTTCTAGATGGGATAATGCGGATCACTCGAGGTCAACAAGGCCCATCGAGCCAACGTTGGCCTCAGCGGACAATGTCTCAACAACCCAGTGGTTTGACTCGACTCCGTCCACGACGGGACCCAGGGCACTGAGCTCCAATAACGAACCGAAACGCCAGTCAGAGCAAAAGGCGCCCGCTACAGTCGATCCATGGGAGACGGGCGTAACCCCTGCTTCACCTGCAACCAACGGTGGGTTTGGAGCAAAACGTCAACCAGAACAGAAGGACCCACCCGCAGCTGATCCATGGGGAACGCGCACTACTCCAACGGCAACAGGAGCTGGCGGAGAAGGAGGATTTGGTGGCGCTGGATGGAATGATACGACGCAAGTCAAGGGAGCGGGTGCGTTAGTCGATTGGAGCTCTGGACTCGTGACTGAGTTCCCTGCAGACGTCAAGCCGACAAAGATGACAGTGGTCCAAAAATGGGACCCAGACCAGGAGCGCGATCTATTTGCACAGCGCAAATCTGGACCAGTCAAGGGAGACTGGGGTAAACCGCCGTCATCACAACAGGGGTCATCAGCACAGCAGGCTCCATCACGGCATGATGAAAACACGAACGAGGACCGTTATGCAGCAAAGCCGGACGACCTTTGGATGGGTGGCGGAAGTAATATGGGTAATATGGGTAATATCGGATTCGCGAACCGCGCGGGAGCAAGTTCTACTGGTGGCGATAGCTCTTCCCATGCAGCCTTCGAGGAACGCAGACCCAGCGATACCCACTCCACTTGGTCTCGAGACCAGGACAACCGCGGCCGCAACCAGACCAGGAACCCGTCTGCTCAAGATAACAATGAGCCAAGATCACCGTCCAGCCTTGGTGCATCATCGCAGGAAAGGCGACCGATGACTTCAGAGGAACGCTTCAATAACAGTCTGAATCGACAGGCCGGCTACCAAAATGACTACAATAGCCAGGGCTCAGGCTCAGGCACGGGATATGGATCGCGATCGTACGGCAATGATGGAAGCGATAATGGAGGCAATCAGTCTTATAATGTCCGAGATCGCAGTAGAGGTTCCAGCGGTGGCCAGTACGGAGCTTCAGACAACGATTCTAACCGAGGCAGTCAACCATCCCGGGGCGGTACGGCACCTCAACGCCCGTCGGAACCACCTCTGCAGAATCAGCGAAACGGACCGACCTCGGTCAACCTGGCTGGAAGGCGCACATACGGCAGCAACAACCCTGATCATGATGTTGCGATGGCTGCATGGGCGACCGCCTCACAGAGTGCATTGAGACACGGTGGGGTCCATGAGCGCTCGGCTTCAAGGGCATCCACAACTACGCCGACGTCTCCACAACTACCCGCCGGCAACAGACCAGTTCTTGCAGGTTCTGGAGGTGGCGGATTGGCGACGACGAGCGACTTCAAGAGCTTTCTGCAGGCTGCCAAGGCGTTCACGCCCTCGGTAAAAAGTAAAGCCTCTAAGGGAGATCGCACCGGTCGTAGCGGAAGCGTAAGTGGAAGTATTGGAGGAAGCAGGCAGAGCAGTCCCGGCAGGACACGACACACGGAGGAGCAGCAGTATGAGCATGACCATCAGCAGCAGCAGCAGCAGCAGCAGCAGGAGCATCGACAGATCCAGGATGTGCCTGAGACTGAGAGGGAGGGTGAGCAGGAAGGACCTGAGAAGAAGGAGGATAGTACGACGATGCCCGATGTTGGAACAGATTGGTCTGTACAAGTTGAGGAAGAGGAATTAGAGCGAAATCATGCCAAGACAAAGAGTCCTCAGCAATCGCCACCGGTTTCTGGAGGAAATAGCAGTAACGGTAGCAGTAAGGGAGGCATGGAGGACAATTTGCTTTTGTTCCAAGACCATCAAGCCGATGTTGATCAAGGCGATGCTGGTCAAGGCGATGCTGGTCAAGGCGATGCTGATCAAGGCGATGCTGGTCAAGGCGATGCTGGTCAAGGCGATGCTGGCCAAGGCGATGCTGGCCAAGGCGGTGCTGGTCAAGGTGATGCTGATCAAGGGGATTCTGGTCAAGGAGATGCACCTGTGGAGACGACGGACGGACAATCTGGTGATGACGAGGCTAGTCATGCAAGGAATAAGGACCAGCCTGAATCATCCATGCCAAGTCCAGAGGAACAACAGCAGCAGCACCCTGGGTCACGAAGCTCTCCATCCAACGAAACCACAATTTTGAAAAGCGAAGAGATGGATCAATGATTGCGGTATTCACTATAGCAAGCACAAGTACTTTTTTTACATTTGAAGCAGTTTTTGAGCAGAAAGCGCGATCGCGGCAAACATATCGTTAAGCTTTAAAGACTGTTTCTATTTTTTGGTTGAAGTGTCTTTGATAACGAGCTCCTCCAGCTCATGATCCGCCTCGCGTCTGGCCAGCTCCAGCATCAGTCTGTGTGTGGTCTTGTCTGGTCGCATCGTCAGAGCTCCAGCGGCCGTGGCATCACCATGATTTACAGAAGGCGTTGACGCGATCTTGCGAACTTTGCGTCTCCAATCCGACCGTCTCAGAAACAGCTGGTGATGGAGCGGTTTTGTAAATACTGGTGAAGAGGAAAGGGCAGCGGCGTGATTAAATGGCGATGGTGAAGACATTCCCGGCTCAGGCGTTCCTTCTTGTGCTAACATTTCTCTCGCGGGTAGGGTGTAACCCTCGCTGCTACCACCACTGCTTTCTGGGCCATCCGTCCTCATTTCTGCATAAACTTCCTTTGCAGCCTTGGATTCCCCCATATCGACAAGGACTCTCAAGACTTGATTCATCACAGTAGCGTTCGCACGTCGCTGGTACTGTTGATGGCGGCTGTGTGATCCAGATTGCGAAAAGGCCTGTTGTTGCTGAAGCAATGCCTTGTAGGTCTGCGAAACTCCCTGCAAATCGCGGTTAAGGACATGGGTCTGCATGAGCACCGAGAATGTCTGGACATTCGGTGTTACGCTCGCTCGGCTCCAGGACCCCTTCGATGATGATCGCAAATAATGTTGATGACGGGATCGGGGGTCCATGTCCGGAAGGTGCGATGAACCAGGATTCTGAAGCTCGGTTCTTAAAGATGGCGTGTTGACATTTCTGCTGCTGGAAGGAGAGACGGAAATGGTTTCGAGGTCCAAGGGTTTGGATACAAGACCCGGGTCCTCTATAGTATCGACCTTGCTATCGCTAGACAGATCGGACGGCTCGCCTTGATGATGAAGGTGGCGATGTTCGTGGCCGTCCTGGTGGTGCATATGGCTCCAGAGCTGGCCCGCGCGATCGAACTCCTTGGTCCGGAGCAGCGTGTTCAACATGGCTGTATACAAGACCACATCAGGCTTCATTCCTGTGAGCAAGAAGTCTTGCCAGGTCGCCCAGGCCTTATCGATAGGCGATCCTTGGTGCTTGAGGGGCAAGAAAGTTGATGGAGATAGAGATGACGATGATGATAAGGATAGTCTGCTGCAGTTGTAGGATGTGGGTTCTAAAGCCTCTGTTCCATAGCTGATCCAGTTCATGAGGATGGTGTACTCAGACACCCTGAGGCCGTGATAGTCATCTGCACAGCTGTGAACACGTGGGAGCGGGGTCGCCGTCGCCTTGGCTTCCGGTGTATAATGGATATCGCTATCACTTCTGTTACTTGTGCTGCTGGCGGCTGCATCTGGAACTGGTTTTAATCCCGATCCTGTGCTCGCACCCCGTTTCCTTTGCCTCTCCTTCTCGTTCAACCAGATCAGGTCTACTGCAATCCTCAGCAACTGCTCCAGATTCGCGCCCGTCTTGGGCTCCCGCCCCTGTAGTAAAAAAAGCGTCCTTGTGTCTCTCCTCGAAATCAGGACCGTGTCGTGCGTAGATTGGAGGCGACTCAGGGAGTTGTAATGCGATAATGCTGATTGCAATGCTGATGATGGCGAATGTTGTGCTGGTTTGAATTTGATCTGGTGCAGTGCCTTGTAAAATCGTGAGAGGGTTCTTGCGGCCGATGTCCAGGACTGGACCGGATCTGTGGGTCGGTCGTAATTGTGGCGATGGTTTCGATTTGTTAGGGTAATGGTCGGGAACCTCCATGAATCGATGCTCTTGCTGTGTTGAGGCTTCGATCTGTTCGTTGGGGTTGGCGGTGGCGATTGTGAAGAAGAAGATGATGGTGATGATGATGATTCTATGCCTGGTTCTGTGGGAGATCGATCAGTTTGATCCACGTCCGATCCCGCCATGGATTTCTCGGATATTGAACCTCCATAAACCATATGCTCTCCTTGTCGGTTATTTGCTTCTCGCCGCTGCTGTTGATGGCGCTCGCGCTCTCGAGAGTAGGGTGAAGAAGCTGTTGGCGGATCGGAGGCGAGAGCTGCCGCTGTTGACAGGCTTCTGGCAAGGAATGAGTGGACCGCAATACCGCTCCTGTGCTCTCGGACGATATGAGGTATATCTGATACTATCGTTCCTGGCATTCGCGCCTTGATCACTATTGCAGAGGTTGCTTTCGTGGTCGTTGCATGGGCAGGACAGAAGAGGTGCCGCGCCGAGAACTGAATGACCTGATTCCATTGCTGATCGTGGAGAGATGTCAGTGGCCTGGCTGAAACCTGGCGTCGTTGTCGCCCCTGTAGCAGTAGCCGCCTTCCTCCCCCGGGAAGCGGCCTTGGCATGGATGTCGTTCGGTCGTCGTAGAAAAGGTGGCGAGAGGGAGTCGATGGGTTTGGCAGTAGAAAGTAGGACAGAGGGTAGATCATAACACAAGGCAGGGCCAGGGCAGTGGAGTATCGTGCAATTAAGGAAGGAATGTGAGCAGTATGGAAATAATGCTTGCATAGAATGGAAATACAAAAATGTATCGTCATTCTCCAACATTTATTTCCTATTCACTCTTTGTGGATAAGGAAATTGGCTGCCCGGGTTGAATGAAAACCCTCTCTTACATTCACAATGGTTAGTCGCGGACTGTTGACCAAGTGGCAGACGGAGCGAAGCGCACTCTATATCCATCGATTCGTCAATCCATCGATCTATACACCGAAAGGAATCTTTATTTACCAGGAGCGCCGTCGCTACTTTCAATACACCGACGGCTGCTTCATGGTTGCAGGAGGATCTCTACTCTCATCGACATGCAGAGTTCTAGTGATCAGCTTGCACATATTGCGGGATGACTCTTTGCACAACCTTGTCCTTATGGCCAGAACTTTTTGACGACCATATCAACACAGCCCTTGCAGTATTTTCGGCAAAGGAACGCTTTTGAGATCTCGACTTCAGGATCGATCTGGTGAAGAGACTTGATGAGTGCTCCTAGATCTCCTCAACGTCGCTATAGGATGAGTTCACAAGGACTATACGCTCTACATGGAATGCACACAGGGCTGAATCAACCTCATTTAGATTACGGCCGGTCCGACCATCTGGATGGCAGCGTCTTACCTGAAACTATTCAGTCTGAACTACAACTACTCTGGTTCTTCCCAACAGCTATATTAACCCTTGTTTGTCTGTTTATGCTCTGTTCTATAGGCCAAAAAGGACGTCGCCGCCAAGCCTACGTCATCTTCGGGTGGCAAAGCTAAGAAGAAGGTACGACGCCGCCCTTGCACGCTAGGATAACAACGATTGAGAGGACACTGGATATTACTGGAGTGCAGGATAGACCGCGACACGGAAACTATTTTGTCCAAGTCCATCAACGTTGAGCTGTGCATGCTATCTCGATATTTTCTCTATCACTGTCTAAGAGATGTACCTTCAGGAGGATCAAATCTATACACATTGGGCAACTACAGTCATACTGTTCGACTATGTCGCCTGTCCAGGATTTGCTGTCCGACAAATGGAAACACTGATGAAGTCGCTCTTTGGGCTATCTTAACACCACGTCTCTGCATATTTGCTCTCTTAGAAATGGTCCAAGGGAAAGGTCAAGGACAAGGCTAACAACGCCGTCATTCTCGACAAGGCTACCTACGACAAGCTTATGAAGGAGGTTCCCACCTACAAATTGGTTTCACCCTCCGTCTTGGTTGACCGTCTCCGCATCAACGGCTCCCTTGCTCGTGCCGCCATCCGCGAGTTGGTCAAGCTCGGTGTCATTGTCCCAGTCTCGACCCACGGTGCCCAGTGGATCTACACCCGTGCCACCGGTGTTGAGGAGGAGAAGAAGGCCCCCAAGAAGGAGGCCGCTGATGAGGAATAAATCTCTTGATCATGTTCCTTCGTTGATCGCTTTCTTTAAGAACTATTTTCTTGACTCCAACTGCCATATGTATAAAAAACTCGTAAAACAGCGAATGGAATGATTTGTGAACGCACAACGTGTTGAATTTGGCTTGGGAACTGCTGCATGTGGAGTATCACATCCATTATGTGTTTAGTGCTCAATAGAGCTATGCGAATTACGAGGCCACAGTCCTGGAGCACCAAATGCCACGATCATTGCCGTTTGGTTCAATTTATCCGCTCGTCTGGGCGACGCCCTAATGCAGATTGTTTTTGTCGTCCTCCTCCCAAGCGTGCCGAGAATTGTTTGTTGTGTTGAGCGGGCGTTCGTCTGCCGATCGCCGGACAAAGGAGATCAAAAGAAAGGTGGGAATACAGCGTTGTCGGCCCAATTCGTATCCGGGGGAACATGGGTCGCGTATCCAGCGCATGTGTCGAACGAGCTGCAATTCAGTGCATTTATTTTGATCGGACAGCGGGGAACCGGGCCTGGCTGCCATTCGTCTGAGAAGGGAATTTTTTCCTTCCTTCAGCACGCCAAAGTTTCGCGCGTGCCTGTGCCCCTGGAGTGAATATAAAATTCGTTCACTAAAAGGTCCCTCTTTGTCGCTCATCATCCTTCCTCTCCTCTCCATTCCTTCACATCGCACTCTTCCCTCATCATCACCATGGTTCTCCAGACTAAACTCACTAAACTCGTCGGCATCAAGCATCCTATCGTTCAGGGCGGCATGCAATGGGTAAGTACTCAGGGCACAACGTCTTATGCCTCCCCCGAACCCCTGAACACATTTTTCAGGATCCAACTTTATCTTCTTTCGTGCGGAAACCCATGTCAATCGACATCATTGATATTCAAGAGTATGCCTTTGAGTGCTAAATGGCTTCTGTTTGGAGTGAACAACTTTTGGGATGGACCTGCAATAACAACAACAAACAACAAACATCCGATCCGGTCGTTCAACACCTTCAGGTCACTTGAGCGATCAATTGAACAGTAGCAACAGAATCCCATACTCGCCCATGCATACCTATCATCTTCACAGGACATCCGCATCCAATGGAAACCAAAAGGAAGCTCGGCTGGCCATGGCTGCCTGTAACTCGGCTTCGATCTTTTGCGTGCTGTGTTTTTTTTGTTTATTCCAGCAGGGGCTCGCTTTGCCTCGTTTCACCTCGCGCTCCGTGGACGGATCCAAACAATCTGCTGGCCCAGCACCACTCTTATCACTGACAGCTGGCCCTTGTCGACTCTCAGTCACTACCATTGTTCACCTTGCAGTTCGACGCCACCCTTTTCTTATGCTATCACTATCTTCGTGTAGCAAGCAACACACGATACATAGCATTCCGTCCTAACCTTGCGTGTTCTTTTGGTACCTGAATAGGTCGGAACTGCCGAGCTTGCCTCTGCAGTCTCGAACGCTGGCGGTCTCGGAATCTTGACCGCGTTGACGCAGCCCACCCCTGAGCACCTCCGCAACGAGATTCGTCGCTGCCGCACCATGACCAGCAAGCCCTTCGGTGTCAACCTGACTTTGTTGCCTGCCATGACCCCTCCCCCTTATGCTGAGTACGGCGATGTCATTATCCAGGAAGGAATCACGGTTGTCGAGACTGCTGGAAACAATCGTACGTTTTAAAGTTAGCTCTATCACATGTGAATTGTTCATCTATTTTACCACACTGGTCTTTTTTTATTGATCTGCTCTCTCTTCCTCCTCTTTTCCATGGGATAAAATAGCCGGCGAGCACATCCAAAAGTTTAAGAAGGCCGGTATTTTCGTCATCCACAAGTGCACGTCGATCCGCCATGCCTTGACTGCCCAGCGTCTTGGAGCTGACATGCTCAGCATTGATGGCTTTGAGGTATATGATTTGATATCTTGCTTACAATGGTTCCGATTGCGATGCCCACGGCTCAAAAAGCCAAGAGTTCTAACAATTTCTTTACTCTGGATCGATAGTGTGCTGGTCACCCTGGTGAGGACGATGTCACTGGATTGATCCTGTTGCCCTTGGCTGCCAAGGCTCTCAAAATTCCTTTCATCGCTTCTGGTGGATTCGGCGACGGCACCGGTCTTGCCGCTGCCCTTGCCCTTGGTGCTGAGGCAAGAACCAAATCCCCGCTTCTAATCCAATTATTGGCAAGACGAAACAACGGTTCTAACACTCCTTGAGTTGCTATCACTTGCTCGCTCTAATAGGGTATCAACATGGGTACTCGTTTCTTGTGCACGCAGGAGGCACCCATCCACAACAACATCAAGGAACAGATGGTCAAGGCGAGCGAGCGCGATACCTCTTTGATCTTCCGTACTCTCCACAACACTGCCCGTGTGTTTCGCAACAAGGTTGCTAATGAAGTCATTGCCATCGAGCGCAAGCCCGGTGGAGCCGAGTTCACGGAAGTCGCTCCTTTGGTCTCGGGCCAGCGTGGAAAGCTCGTCTATGAGAACGGTGACCCCGACCATGGTATTTGGACCGCTGGTCAGATTGTGGGTTTGATCAAGGACATCCCCACATGCGAGGTTCTCGTCAAGAGGATGGTCCAGGAAGCTGAGGACACGATCAAGGGCCGTTTGGCGAGCATGGTTGTCACCGAGGCCAAGTTGTAAAAAGGAACGAAAAAGAATTAAAATGTATGTACATACATAATTTGTCGGTTGTGAATGGAATAAAACCATAGAGACAATAAACGTGAAGTTGGGTTGATTTATTAGCATCGTTTCTTTTGGCACTTCTCTGTGCTTCATTGGGACCCAGAGATCCGCGGTATCCATACACATGAGGGATGCTGATCGTGGGCTTACAAGAACGTGACCTAGCTCAACTGTCTTCCGAGGAGAAGATCAGTTCATTCTGATGAGGTGCGTACTCACTCATCGTTGTGTTCATCTGAGGGGTGGAACGACCATGGTATTTTCGTTAACCAGACAGAAGTGCTGAAGGGCGACGCGTATCTGAAACGCGAAACAGAGCATTTTGGTGGCGACCAATACGGGTGCGTCTTGCACGTTTCACTTACGGCGTCGCTTTCTTTTTTTCTTTTTTTTTTTTCTTGCGTCCGTTTCGCGTTCCGTGCTGTGCAAGAGGTCCTGTTCCTCCATCAGCATCATCCCTTTGCCGCACCCATCTTCATTCACTGATTCCGAAGGACTGATTAATCCTCCGTTTCTTACAGCAAGTTACCTCATTCAAGGGAAACAGTCAAATAGTGCTCAATTTTTATTTCTGGCTGTGTTTGTCCGAATGAGGGCGACTGCACTGTAGTTTGCTGAACCATGCGCCTCCCGATTCATTCATTCCAACCATAGACCGTCGGTGGACGGGAAGCACGTCAAGCCTGCATACACACAAACAACGTAACATAAGATACACAACCACAAAAAAAAAAAAAAATAAAGAGGACAAGCGACTGCAACCATTAAACCACTTCATCTTTTTGATTGTCGCCCCGCAACACTGCGATTCGCACCTTGCAATAATACACATAGTCTACATATATACTTCCCTTCCTCCCCTCTTCCTCCTCCTCCTCCTCCTCCTCCTAAAGCAGCTTGCTGTGCACGATCAGATCCTTTGTAATTGGGATCTGTTGACCCTTGTTCATCCAACACTACTCGATCAGGGGTCCCAATATTCCATCACTTTTCTCGCTCTGATCTCTGAAGCGGTGTGATATATGCCTCACGGGACACATCCTACAGGAACGAAAAAACACAGTATAGCTCATAGTGATACGCGACGCCAAAAGGATGTCTGGAGATCCAACGGCGGTCTCAAACGGGTCAGGGGAGGGTACGGTCGCAACGAGCCCAGACCCAAATGCGCATACGACCGACGATCATCCATCCACGAGGTTGGTTTAGCTAGGAGGACCATGGACGATGAATGCCACGCTGTATCCAACAAGAAGATGTCTATCCGTCTTGCTTTTTTCTGTAATTGATTTTACTTTCGCAGCTAACAAAGCATCATTATGATCATTTTTTATTAGAGATCGTCCGGGAATGACGCGCACAAGCAGGACACGTTCTGGCGATCTGACTGGATTGGCGGCTGTCTCACATTCGACACACTCCTCCACAACGAGTGCAATGCCCGCAACAGCCGCGATCATGGATACCAACACAGACAGCGATAATATCTCAACAACTCAGTCCTCCACGGCTCGCTCGAATGGCGGTGCACGGGGACCCCTCGGTCCTCGACCAGGGGTGTATCGCCCTTGTGCACGGTGTCGTGTCAAGAAGACGAAATGCGATAGGTCGAAACCAATTTGCTCGAGCTGTGTCAAGGCAGGACCGGACGTGATCTGTTTATACGACAACGACGAGCTCACAGAAGCATATGACAGTACCAGTGGAGCAGGATTAGCCACTGCTGTGCTGCCAATGTCCACCCCAGCAACAGAAACGAAGAAGGGCTCGGATCATCAGAGCAAGAAGGCAACAGCAGCGGAAGGACCACATCGAGGGAGAAAGGTGGTAGGCGTAACTGCTGCAACGACATCAGCACCCAGGTCTTCAAACGGTCATACAACACGAGGCGGTGGCGACAATAGCAATAATAACACTAATGGTGCCAAGTCGGTAACGGCCTTTTCATCGCAAGCTTCGTCAGGCGGCAAGAGATCAGGAGATGTACCGCCACCTAGTAAAAAACTTAAGACTGGCGCTGGATCTTCAGACACAATTAAGCCGAGTCCTCTGCGTAGTTCTGTTACAAGCATCCGCATTTCAACCGCCAAACTTCTTACGTTCGACTCAAAGGAAACAGAATCAGCGCTTGATGAAAACGTCGATATTGAATCAGTAGACGCTGTGGAAGGTACGCTGCCTGGATCTCGGCGAATTTTACATCAACCATCAATGGCATGCAAATTAAGCACAGAGATTTTGTAATTTTAATGGAACTTAGATAAGGATGTCTCGCAGTTGTCGATCGCAGAAGCCATTATGGATCAGGTGCACTCTGAAGCTAATATGGATGATACACCGGAATCAGCGAACGTTTCAATCGGCAAGCGGACATCCTCCAGCAATCCAGGGAACGCGGCTCGACAAAAGAAACAGCACAAGGGGACATCCGCAGCGACACCAAGCGGTTCTGGAGGAGGAAATTCGGCGCGGATCATGGCTGATCCCCCAGTAACGAAACCATCATCAGCGTTTGCTATTAACAAGAATCAAAAGGCCAGGAAATGGACTCGATCCGGCACAGTGGTCCAGACCCTCGGAGGAGAGATATCTATCCCTCTGTGGACATCAGGTACAAAAAAAATCAATGGGAGCTTCTTGTCAATTTTACATTGATGCAGTGTTGCAAACTCGAACATCTACTAATTACTGGATTTTACATTTGCAATGATGCTATCGCTGTATAGATCAGGAGATGCTGCTGAATGAGCCACGCCCGTACTTTATCCAGCGCTCGTATCCTATGCCGACTTCGTCATCCATCCCCAGTTCGACTTCCGCCACAGCGACCAGTTTAGCGCGCATGGCGGTTTTAAACCAGATGGATACCAGTTATGGCTTCGACACACCTGAACGCGGAACAACGCCCGAGAGCCGAGAGAACTCACCAGTGCCACCATCATCGCCCCTGATGAAAAAGAAGACGAAGCGCACGTTCCGAAAACAAGGTCCTGCGGATTCTCCTGGTGCTCCCGCTGCCTATGATGATAATATGGACCCTGGTGGCATTACGGCCTCTTCTCCAGCCCCCTCAATAACGCCATCGGAAGCAAAGCGGAAACGAGTAGGCCATGGATCCTCAATAGGAGGAGGAAGTAATGTTGGAGTAGGAGGAGATGATGACGCAGGTGATTCCAGCGCACGATCGACACCTGCGCCGACTCCTCGACCTCGGCCTATCCCGACAAGACCGAGGATGTACCCATGTTCGTTTGAGGGCTGTGGCAAATCTTTCATGGATAAGTTCCATCTGAAGCGACACGAAACCCGCCATGTAACGCAGATGATTGTTTGCGGGATCGACGGGTGTACGAAGGCGTACGATTCTATCAGTACGATGAGGCGTCATCAGAGCATGGTACACAAGGAGAGGAAGGAGGAGATAGCGAGAGCTGCGGCGGCAGCGTCGGGCGGTCATGGCGGTAATAGGGTGGACTACGCAGGGTCAGAAACGATGGGCCATGATCGTACGATAGCAGGAGATGAAAGTGGTGGGGAGGGAGATGATGGCGAGAGCGATGACTCGGAGGCCTCACCGGCTCCGTCGTCGGTCACTTACACGGCGGTTTCTTCGCCGATGAGAGATTAATGAGCACTATTATTCCTGTAGACGTATCTGCTGATTCTCTGTTTTAATACTAGGTAGTCGATTTTGCCGATAGCTTTAATTACAATAATGTTCGTTTACCCAAGGCAGAACCTGTGTGGACCAACATTTGAAGGGAGTGCACACTGAGCAGGACGCTTAATGATGCAAGCTAGAAAGCCTGGCAGCAAGCGAATCTTGTACTCTGTACGAAAATGCCCACGAATCTTCGCGCTTAGGGCTGACTTGGACAAACATACCTATTCTATACTCTGCTTCGAAGATCCATGTTATGATCCCGTTTCAACGCTGCTAATCATGCATCACGGCCCTGCAAAAGGTGCGGAATGCACCCCTTTAACTGCTTTCGCGTCAGAGAAGAAGTCTAGACCTTATTAAAGCTGTAATGAATTGTAAACGGGATTAATGTTGCTTCCGCACGGACCCTGGCTAGGGTGAACTAACAGTTCAGCACTCCAAATCGAACATTGACAACTAACAACGCTTTTTTCTCGGTACCCCTATCATAAAATGTAACTCAAGGCGTTCTGTATGCCTTCCTCGCTCTTAGCTGCTGTCTTCAGCTGTGTCGATGCCGCCCCTGTGAATGCTGCCAAAGCCTAACAAAGTTGATCCCGCTGAATTCGTCCTCTCGATCCTCGCCACAATCTGTTTCCCTTGTAACAGTGCTCCAACGTCTGTAACTCTCTCGATCTCAACTCCCGCCGCGCCTGCAGCATCCACTGTCGATACCCCAGATGTCCCTATCGCGATTCCTCCTGCTTCCCCTAATAAGACCCCGGCTTCAGCTCCCTCAGTCAAAAATGGTCCTTTAGCACCTGGAATAAGTGTAGCGTATACAGTCACTCTTTTGGAAAGCAAGGGTTGATAGGGGCTGCCATGCCAATCAGCAAAAATGCCCATGCTAGAGATGCTAGAGACACCCGCAGTGCCCAAAATACCACAGAATGGCCTCAAACTTCTGCTGCATATGGGTAGAAAAGAGCTATGTCATCTGGGCCGAGTGCGCTGATGGTACCCGCTATGTGGCCTGGCCGCTAAAATCTACCAAGGAAGTAATCGCCACATATCCTGACAGAACCATAGCCCTGAAGGGAGGAGCCTACAGCGCATAAGAACACTACCTCGGAGCTCTCTCCTCGTTAACTTTATTTCCTGCTTTCTGCGCTCACCTGGTTCTGTCTTTCTTAAAAAGGGACATGCAAGTAGTGACAAAACACAGAATACTTGCTTGCTTCGCTGTTGGGTATGATGATGAACTGTAGCACTACATATTAGAGGGCCAATCGCTCAGGAACGTTGAGAACCACGCGGTATCGTGCCCGCTGCTCGATGACACGTCGGCATGCTTCGCGACAGCCCTACCAAATGCGACGCGGCGTGAAAGAAAAGAGAGAGATTAATCGATAGCCTAGAAGAGGCACACTGACAATGGAGCGATCTATTAATCGATGAGCTTACCTTGGTACTCATCTCAAGTTCCTCGATCTCAGGCCTGATATTGTGTAATGCGGCAAAGTCGAACATCTTCTTCACCACATGGCGGGGCGCGACAAGCGAACCCACGACCCTTACTACGCACACAGAAAAAAAAACACGATAATACGATACGCTTTAGCGAGCCATCTCTATAGAGGCAAATACAAACAAAAGAGGACGAGCGGTGAATCACTGCTGTAAGAAAAAGGGATACCCTACACTGTTTGAATAGAACTGGGATGTAAGGAATCTCCATAGTATCCTTTGGGCAAACACCCATGTTGATCAGAGTTCCATTTGACTCTAGAAGATTCACAAAGACACCCCAGGGAAGATCTCCTGCCACTGTGTTGATGATGTAGTCCATCTTGGTCGAGGTCGTAATAGGGTCCTTTGTGTAAATGAATTCGTGAGCACCAAAAGCGTACGCATCTTGCTCCTTTTCACGGGTCGACGATATTGCAACAACTACAGTATTTGGAAAAAAAAAAATGCAGGTCAGTACAAGGCTCTCACTTATTGTTTAAATCTTGGGGCTGTTTGTACAGACTTGTATGACTGCAATATGTAGCACAGCAGCTGTTCTGTGCATGCGAAAAACCACAAGGTGAATGATTTTCCACAAAAAATAACGTACCCTTGCAACCCCACGCCTTTGAAAACTTGATAGCCAGGTGTCCCAAACCGCCTAATCCGACCACACCCACGGTCGAGGTCGGACTGACATTATAGCCATAGAGCGCACCAAAGACCGACGCACCAGCACAAGTCAGCGGCCCCGCGTGTCGTGGCTCGATCGATTCGGGAATCTTGTAAACGAATCTCGAATCCCAGATAGACGCATTGGCGAATCCGCCGATGCCGTCCACAAAAGTCTTTATTTTCGGGCACATATGCTCCTGTCCGCTGAGGCAGAAGGAGCACTGAAGGCAAGTAGAGCGGATGTAGCCCAAACCAACAATGTCTCCGATTTCAATATTGGTCACATCCTCGCCCTTGAAGTCGACGCGGCCAATGCACTCATGGCCAGCGATTTGACCCTCTGCCTGGGTAGCAATCATGGTGTCGGTGTAGCAAACACTGCAGCAGATGATCGATATCGCGACTAAGCGATTGTGCGTAGGAAATAGGGAAGGATTATGCCTGTTAGGAGCAATGCGATAAGGCAGCACATCACATCATACATAGATATTCTTGGCTTTCAGTCGTTCTTACCATCGTTCCTGCCAAGTGTTGGCAGTTCAAGTGTCTTCTCGACAAAGAATCCGCCTTCTGGGCCCGAGGCGAAGACAGTGTAGGTCGATGCAGGAGCGTCGGTAGGGAGGGTCATGTTCGCGAATGAATTTTGTTTCGGGAAGGGAAGGCGATGCGAGGGCGGATCGAATGAAGGATATTTCTCGGAACAAGAGTTCAAGTGTTTCTTTGAGAGCGGAAGTGAGCGGAGTGCAGAGGGCGAAGGGGAGCGGCAAAAGAAGGATTTGAATGAAGAGAAGAGAGAGGGCATTTTGAGCAAAGTGGGGCACATGCTTTTAGTTTGCAGATGATAGGAAAAGTGATTTTGTCCCAATGCTGTCGTGGTAATGGACTTGAACGTGGGGACACCCTCGCCTTCGCGTTTGCTTTTATACTAGATTTTATCCTCGCTAGTACGGGATGAAAGGGCAAGTCTCTACTCCTTGCAATATAAGAGATAGACAGATGGAAAGGAGGGGTTGAATACATGTCAACTGCACAGCATACACAGCATCCGATGGATAACGGAAAGATATGCATTGGAAACATGCCCCTGCATGGATGTAGACTACATGGTACCATTTATGCTTGGAGCAGATATTGGCATCAGGCCCCTGCATTGCTGCTTCCCCCTGTGGCCTCATTTTTGGCACTATTATCACGGCTTATGGGTACCACGAATGATGCATTCTGCTAATTGACTACATTGTACCCTGAAGCATAAATAACCCAACTTTATTATGTCGTTCACATATCCAGTGTGCTGCCAAAGTCGTCCATCCCCTGAAAATACTTGTCCATCAGCCAGACCTGGTCTCTTGGGAACTCGTATTTCTTAAGCGGTAGATCATATGGCAAACGAATAGGTACTACACCGATGCTGTGCTGCGTATATTTACTGTCATCATTTGTGTCACTTTCTTCGCCTTGATCACCTTGATCACTGCTGCTGGGGTGTGGAGAGAGCGGCTCAGGATACGGATCGTCCACTGTGGCGTTCATCATGTAGACCTGAAGGCTTTCGCCAGATTCATTCAAGTCCTAAATGAAGTACAAGATACATATTTGATGTCAGAAAATGCAGATGAAGAAAGAGCGACTTTTTTCCGTCATAAGCCTGCAAGGGAAAAATGACCTCAAATAAACCAGGGAAGACAAGGACACCGAGTTCATAACTCTGGATTGCAAACACATCATTCTTCATTGTTCCCCAAGCAGGTTTCGAGAGATTGGCGCTGGTAAGGAGAAACCATGAGATGTAGTCGCCATGGGCTTTGCTAGTAACCCTAGTGAATGTCTTTATAGGCACGTGGATGAAAGCAATGTTAATAATATGTATCGATGGTATACTTCGATACAGCAAGCATCATGGAAAGCGTTCGAAAGCACACTTTGATGTGAGGCATGGATCTCTCACGCCCGCTCTTGATGGCTCTCCAAGAGTGCAGTAATGGGTTCATGTAGTGCGCCTGCTTATTATAGCTGGTCGATCTAAATGGCAGACTTCCGCCCATCGACCAACCATCGTAACTAGACGTTCCAAAGTGCGACGACCAAATTCATTAGTGATTAATGCTCGTGCACGGTTGTAGCTTTCGTGGGGAAATTAATGAATGTAAAACATTTTTTATGCACATGAGCCTGATACCTGGTTCGAACGTTTTCTGCCGTGGGATAAATCACTGTAAAATCCCCCTTGCTCGATGCCATGTAATTTGAGTTACGGTGGGCGTTCAAGCTCATCTCAAACTCCCCACGCAGCCAGTCTTGCGACTCCTTCCCCAATGAACCTACGCTGGAGATCTGCAGAAGCAGCATGCAGGCAAGCTCAGACACAGAAAAAATGTATGCTTCTTACGATCAATCAATCAAAAGTACATTGGATCGCCTTACCTGGCATATAATCTTCGACCCTAGAACGTGCTCTTTCGCGATCTCCACCTGCTGTCTCAGAACGGTACGTAACCGCAAGTGGCCCCACTTGTTCTTGGTGAGCCCTGTAAACTTGCCAGGCACCGAACCGATAAGAACACCCCTAACGTCAGTAAAGTCATACTGTGAAACTCGACCAACGATTCCATTAGAGTTGTGATAGCACTGTAGATACTCCAAAAGATCTCGCTCGAATGCACAAGTTGGCAGTGCAGACGACGGCGGTTTCTTTGAGAGACGGCCTGTTGTGAACACTGCCTGGGTCTTGTTTCTATATTCATGGAAAGACAGTAAGCCATACTATCGAACTATGACGGTTCAGCTCAGCAGTGCATCCAACAATGGCCGTACCTCCAATCAGGCTCAATCATGTTAGCAGTATGAACGACAAATTGCATCGCGCCATCCCGATAGAACAAAAGCATAGCCTTCGTGTGGTGCGTGCCTGAGTGACAGCACAAAATATTTAATCCCAGTATCAATGTGGCAAGAGTACAAGCAATATGTTGGCAAAAAAAGAATCTTACCAATTCCAGGAACGGGAACTCGGTGCAAGGTGATGTTGGGATACTTCAGTCGCGTGTTTGTCTCCATTCTCTATACCAAATCGAAGAGGATAGCGGCTACTATGTGAGTTTCGTGCGTCTCTGATATCCATCAAAAGAAGTGGTTTTGCTCGCTTCTTACCAGCAGTTTGTCCTGTGTAAGTCTCAAACCGTGGTACACAATGGTTCGAAGCTCATCGCGAATACTCTCGTGCACCTTTGCCATTATGAAGTCAATATCGACCATGTAGTTGATCTGAACCATAAACTCCAAATCTGCCTATATGGTATTGATCATGCATCGTGGGTTAAAATAGCCGTTCAGTAGTGCTGTAAGTTGCTCCTCGAAGACTCTTACAAACACTTACATCCCCGATCAAGGACTCTAAGAACACGCATCCCATGTTATGAGCGGCAGGGGCACGCTGAACCGTTGTGAGGTGAATCGATGGATCAATGTATCTCAACGGCACGGATTCTCGCGGCCTACGTCGCATATAGTAAAGGGCTCTGATTAGAACTTCATGTCACGCTGCAGGCATTACCAAGGCAATTGAGACACACATGAGTACTTTTTGGCGTCTTTTTCGTTCGTAGAGGCATCTGAGGACAGTCGCCGTTTAATGACGTTGCGATCGAGCTCTTCATCTAACAGTAAAGCCGCTGCTGCCGCTGGACGATGCTGTTCAGCATCGCTGCTCTAGAATACGTAGTGCGGTTTTCAATAGTCAGCGTACCATGTGCATCGTATAATTGCCATCAAAATGAAAAAAAAAAGGCCGCTCGCAAGGTACCTCTGCTGTGATGCTATTGATCGAAAAAGAAAAAAAAAAACAGACATCAGTCTACTGAATGACAAATGTCAACGAATTAGCATGCGCGCAGAGAGCTTCCTACTTGTCGCTTTTGGGCAGATGCGATCCCTCCATGGCAGCATTCAAATAAGTGAAAAGGTGACAGAGCACAGGTGCTGTTCACAGCCCCCGCATCATTATTTTATTGTACTCGCGCTGGTCCTCTTGCATTTTCTGCACGACGTGGAACTTATTATCATAGAAGCGCTGCAGAGCAAGATCCCTTTCGGGCTCAACAACATCCGATGCCTCTGTAAGACGCGCCATAGCGTTCCACAACATACCCTCCATGTCAGCCTCTGGACCTCTCAGCTTGGATTCGTACGCCACGGCACCGCAGATGGCAGCGCCCATGACGACTGCAGCATCACCACCACTTCCCGGAAGAACAACCGGCATCTGCATTACATCCGCCAACACTTTAACAAATACCCTGTTGAGCGATAGCCCACCGGAGATGCAAATCGTCTCAATAGTGTATCCGGCTCGAGTAAGCGCGCCGACGATCTGTCGTGTGCCTAGCGCCAATGCCTGGATGGTCGCCAGATATTGGACAGCCAACCCATCCACGGTGTCACTATTCAGATCCAGTCCAGAGATAGAGCCCCTCATTGTTTCGTCCGCAAACGGAGATCGGTTTCCATGATGATCTGGTGTCATGTGTAATCTTCTGGTGAGGTACGCAGCATTCCCCAAAAACAGTTTCTTGGCGAGGGCCTCCAGATGTTGGTTGAGGTGTTCATAAATGGACACGGCTGGGGTCGTCGATTGCGATTGCCTTAGAGCCTCATTGTAAGCAGGGTGCGTTTTCGTGATATAGTCAATCAATTGGCCAGTTGACGATTGTCCTCCCTCTGCAACCCACATTTCCGGCAGCATCACTCCATGGAAAGGGCCCCAAACTCCTATTTTTTTGTAGAGCGAAACTACATTAGTACCATCGCACCATAAACAACGCTTAGCATACCTCAAAATGGACCCTGCCTCTTACCTGGAACAAAAATCGGTTTATTGGACATGACCAGATGGCACGATGAAGTACCACAAATCATAGAGATTCTCTTGTGTGCCTCATCCACTGTTGCCTGCACGCCCTTCAGTCGTGCGCCCAAAGTTCCAATGGCGCCTGCGTACGCATCGATCACCGCACCGCCAACGGCAGTTCCTTCGACTAAGCCCAATTCTTCTGCTGCTCGCTTTGTCAGCCCACCGATATGTTCGCCTGCAAAGTGCACTCGCTGTCCCGCATTACCAACGCCACATAACTTTTGAAAATCGTCGTCCGCGATCTCCCCGAGTCCAATCTGGCGCATGAAATCCCCGGGCCAACCCTGGTTCGCGATATGGGATGGAGACTCGCCGCTCTCAGGTCCAGCCTTGTAGCACCATTTGCAAACCACGGAGCATCGACTGGGGTAATAATCGCCCGTGGCCTTCCATGTCAAGAAGTCAGGTAAGTCGAATAGGCGACCGATATTCTGCCATCTCTCCTTTGGCATGTTCTCCTTGAGCCACAATGTCTTTGGCAGCTCCATCTCTAGGCTCATAGTCCCTCCGATATTCTTGAGGATGTCATGGTGGGTCTCTGTGATACGAGTGGCCTGGTCCTTGGCGCGATGGTCGCACCACATGATTATGTTCCTGCTGTCGTCTTCAAAGTTGGAACTAGGCGAGACGGACACTGGTCGCGCCGTATCAGGCGTGCCGGCACTGTACGCTACCAACGAGCAGGTGGCATCGAATCCAATTCCTCTGACTTGAGTAAGATCGACCTTAGATAGAGCGAAGGCTGCCTTCACGGAGGTGCAAATAGAGGCCCAAATTTCGTCGCTGGACTGCTCAAAGTAGTCTGGAGCCGGACGCGAGGTCGAAAACGGGGTGGAGTAAATAGCGAGCAGTTTGCCTGAAGCGGTGATAAGAGCTGCCCTGCTGGAGCCAGAGCCAACATCGACGCCGAGAAAGACGTGATTGTTGTTGTTGTCGGAAGACTGCATCCCTGCTGACCCGGGGGTGATTGGACGCGTGATGAGGGGGAGCGATTGTAGTGGCACAAACGGCCGTGGTTGCTTGTGATGCCCCCCTTGAGTATGCCGTAACGTTGTATCGCAGTCCACCCCTCGAATAGCTTATTTGACCTATTCAGCCAAGCACGTCCTTTCGCTTCTAACATCCTCCCCCCATTCACCTCAACCCTGTGCCCTTGCGCCCTTGTGCCCTTGTCCAGGAATCACTGTGGTGCACTGCCAAAAGACACGCATGCAATAAGAACGGAATAGCAACATTCACGGTCTCGACAATGGCGGATAACCCGGCTCAGGATTCTATAACCATGGCTCAGCTGAAGCAGTTCGTGAGCACGCTGCCTTCGAAACAAAAGGTATAAGACAACGCTTTTCGGTCAGCGGTTGTGCCAATCGAACCCAGTCTCTAACATTAATTTTAATGCAGCTGGAGCCCGTTCACTTTCAATACGCAGACATGGACACGGTATCTGCTGAGATCGACGAGTTTTACTGCTATTTGGAGGTGCAGCGGTTCCGTGACAATCAGGAGGCCTTTCAAAAGAGCTACGACGCAGGTACGGATAGTCGCGCCAATCATCGGGTCATGTTCGACGCCCTGAAGGTGATCGACTTGTCCTTCTTACGCTGCTTTCCACCGTATAGACTGGCAAAAGAGCACAGTATCTGAACGCGAGGCGTACGCGGAATATCTACTGAATTTCTTGGATCAAAAGGACGACACGAGTCGACTGTCTGTTGCCCAGCAGCTCATCTATATCTCACAGGGTAGGCTAATAACGGCGTGAAGTTATAAGACATGGCGTAATCGACAATATGACTACATGAGAGTGACCCAAGACGATCTTCTCCCAATGTGTATCTAGGCGCATATGCTGGGGTGTCAAACGAAGACGACCATTTGGACTGGATCCTGACCAACAACAGGATGCTGCGAAAGCTAGGCGCGTTTCAGACGTACTACGATGCGTTGCGGATTGCCTGTTCCAAGTATGTCAGGATGCGTTGCAACTTTGGGGTGTAGAAACGGGACGTGTAGGATGATGACTTACTTGCCATATTCGTGATAAAAATAGGCTAGCGAGCGAACCAGAGATCGCCACAGAGATCGAAGCGCTGGTGACGCTGCTTTACATGCTTGTCATCTCGCATGAGGACGACTTCGAATTCATGGGAGAACTAGGTTCGTGTACTGAGGCGAGAAACCAGTACAAATTGGATGTAGCTCTTTGGACGAGATATTAAACTAAGTACTCTGTGCTACCGATGTCATTAGCCGCCACGGACCCATCCTTGACCGTGTTCCTTTATGACCAGATCTGCGTGCGTCCAGCCAAGGACCAATTTTATCCGCTCAAGAAGGTATATTTCTACCAGCTGCCTGCATAATCAGCGGCGAGCAACGATTTGGCCTGCAACATTTTCCACCTTCCTTTTCTTATTTTTCTTCTTTCTTTTCTTTTCTTTTCTTTTCTTTTCTTTTCTTTTTTTTTCGTCGCAGATGTTATTATTGCTTTGGAAAGTGTTGCGGACGACACTTGGCGGCACGGATGACTTTCCCGTCCTCAAAAGCATTGCCCGCAGGATATTAGGGAACCCACCACTCAATCCAGTCAACTTCTCACAAAAATCGGATCCACTTGATTATCTCGTCTATCAGTCCGAGATGAGTCAAAAGTATCCCGCTTACATACCTGCGAACTCGGCCCGCAGTCCGGGATGCCCTTTGATTCCAATTTCGACCATTGCCAATGTAATGCAGGCAAAACCATTGACAGTAGCAGGAAGCGCTGCTGGTGGGGCGCAAGGGCTTAAGGCATTAACTGGAAGCGGGCCTTCTGGAAAGAGCAGCAAAGGACAGTCCAATGGATCCGGGGGTATGAATATGGGAATGCAACCTTTTGTCTTTCCATCCTCTTCCATGACGAGCTCGACCCCCAAATCGATTATTGAGGCGGAAGAGCTGTTCGAAAAAAATATGTATATTTCAACGGCCACCCTGCAGATATATCAAGAGAAGAAGCTTATGATGGACAGGCGGTATCAGTCAAGCAATGACGCGGAGGATCAGGAATCAGGACGGGAACTAGAGTATAGGCAACCGGCATCAATCCGGAGCAAGGCCCGACCAAGACGGAGGAGTCTGATGCGCCGTATAAGTGGGAACGGTAACCAAGGTGATGATGAAGCGGATGATGCCAGTGAAGAGGTTGAGGATGAGTCGGATGACGATCAGCCAAGACAGAACGGCGAACTATCGGCCGCAGGAGATAAGGTACCATCTGTCAATGATAAGGAACGGGAGCGAATCGAGCGCATTGAACACATATATGTAAGTGAACGTCGTTATCTTATCCAAATGCTTTATTGACCAGACCAGTTTTCCAAGTGCTGAGATATACTCTACTCGTCCCTCAACTCGAATTCATAGAGAGAGATTGTGCCGAGGATGGCTCAGATCCAAGTGACGCTGCTCAAGACGCTTTTGGTGTGCATCAAGATCAGTGGGACATCAACTTCAAAGGAATCATCGAACGCGGAAACAGAGGGCAAAGAACCAGTCGACTCATTCACAAGAGTCAACGACATTCGCAAGCATGAGATCATGGCCAAGGCAGTGTCCAGCATTCTCCTACTCCAACTTCAACATTTCAAGATTTATCATGTCCTTGCCTTCAACTATGTTTGCCAGCTCCTTGTCGACTCCAACTGCTTACTTCTATTACTCAAGATCTTTGGCAACGCCGAGAATCCCGGGAACATCCACACCAAGAATGAAATTGAGGAGTACAACTTTTTCAAGACTTGTTCCATCCTTCGTACGACGCGGTCCGAGGCCAATCCTGAGCAGGCACGACTCGCAGTCCTTAATGGCGCTGTTGCGGATCTGGGCGACCCTCTTCCAGCAAATTATGTCTGCCGGCGCAATATGTTTGCGATCATTAATTTGCTCCGCGTCCTCCAAAAGCTGACAAAGCACAAGACACACCGGATTTTACTTTTAGTCCAGTACAAATCCTCAGCGATTCTCAAGCGGCTTCTGAAAATCAACCATCCAGATCTACAGAAGTATGTCTACAAAGCCCTCAAGAGTCAGGTGCCCTTCCTGGGTCGAAAGTGGCGATCGTCCCATATGAAGGTCATCACGGGTATCTATATCTATTGCCGGTCAAATCTCAGAGACGATTGGATCTCAGGCGCGGATGTGGAGAAGGATCTGGAGGACGCGCTACCGGCGGAGCAGCAGCTGAGAAACATGATTCGCCACTACCACGATCGAGTACATCCAAACGCATTGGTGTCGGACCCAGGAGCACAGGCGAAGGGTGGAAAGAGTGGCGGAACGAACCAGTATTCGGGACCCAAGTATGACTGGCAGGAGATGTACGAAGCCCATGGATCGATTCATGAAGTCGGCGCCATTGACCATCATAGTCAGAGTAGCAGTGGAGCAGGCGGATCAAAATCTGACGGCGAAGATAGTGTCCGAAGCGCTAGCAGCCATCACAGTAGCCGAAGTAGCAACAGCAGTAGTTCATCTTTGAGCTCAGACCGGAGACGAGATTTGACCATGAACGACATTGAGCTGGATCCCGACTTTGAGGAGAATTACGAGGAATGGCTCGAGGCAGAGGTTTTTGGCAGGAAACAGCCAACCTTGCTTAGTCCGCCGCAGTTTAAGTACAGCGACTTCTACTTTGACGAAACGGCAGCTGTGCCCTTTTTGAAGACACCTGGCGACGGGTCTGGCTGGGACACTCCGGCGGTGATGCCATCAGATGATGAATTCGGTGGCTCCATGAGTTCCTTCAACTTCAGTCGATGGGAGGACGAGGAGCTATTCAAGCAGATCGACTGGACACCCAACCTTCACAGTACAGATGCCTCGGTGGAACAACAGTATTACCTGGACGAAGTGTCAGAATTCGAGAGGAGCGAGGTTTATAACAACTACGACTTTGGCGAAGGAACAGTGGATGCAGACACAGGGGTTGATGTTGCGACGAGTCAGGGATCAGATGGGTATGGCGGTGGTCGTAATGGCGGAATACGATCAGGAATTCGCCGTCGGTCACAGCCGCTGCGAGTCCGGAAATCGGAGGTTGGCACAGAATGGATAGATGATAACGCCGAGGACGAGGTCATACAAGCCTATGGACCCTCTCCAGGGAGCCATATGCTTGATCAATATGAAGTGAACGAGGCATGAGAACTCCACATACATTGTCCTCGTAGTCGGTAACATTGTCAATGTTAAAAATAAATGAACAGCTATGTGTTCTCCAATGGCCTTTTTATTGTTTGCTGGCAAAAATAATATACAACTTGGATAAATGGAAAACGAAGGAGCACGAGATGGTTACGAACTCTTTTCCTTGACAAAAGTTCTGGTTGTAATTACGACATCGTCTGGCAGTCTTGGCAACTTCTTTCTGAGCGGAGCATCCGCGACGGAGGCATGTCGCGAGTACAAATATGCCTCGCAGGCAACGATGAGCACAAATGCCAAAAATGCCAGTAGCACGCGCTATTGAGCATACAGCGAGACGCATAAGTATTTTCTTCAGTTGCGGCAGTTCATTATGCCCTCGATAAGGAAAAAAGAAAAGACATACCATGCCCAGGTCCTCTGTGAAATGCGCCGAGATCATGAACACGGCAGTGAAAACAGCTGCGCCCGTATAGAGAACATTGATGATCCCGATGGCATGCGCCTTAACATCCTTCATATCCTTCATATCCTGTCGGAGACTATTGGCTATTGATCCCCTGGCATTCGGGTCAATACTTGAGATCATGCGTTGGTATTCCTTTTCAGCAACCTGGGCTTTAATACCCTCCATGATACGATCTAATTCAGGGCTCTAAACAATGAAGGTAGCATTAGTTGACAAGCTCATTTCCAGACGAAGATGTCAGTGGCGTTGTCGAGTTACTGCTTACTCGCTCTTTTGGTGCCGGCTTGGGTACATATACAGAACTCCCCCTGATCATCGCATGTATCCAATCCTCAGACGCATCTATACGAAGACAAGGTGGTATTAGAAAGTGTCCAAGTCAGTGATGCCGGCCCCAGTCCATAAAGACTCTATCTGTTGCTTACCATTACTGATGCCCTGCTCGACCTCGCTTGCGCTGTACCTCAACAATAATACAGACATCCTCCTGACCAAGTCAAGGTTCACATAGACAGGGTCTTTCAACTCCAGCATCGAATCCACCTCCTGTGCTGTCCTTGTCTCATCCTCATTTAACGACAACGTCGACGATCGCTGCTTCGCATTCAATTTTCGAAACGCCTTTTCTAGGCGTGGTGTCCATTCCAGATTCATCATTCTTATTTTCCTTGCTTCCTTGGCCGATTACTTGAGAGTGTTGAGAAGTGAAAAGACAGAGTTGGTGTCCTGCACGAAACGGGCTTTGTACCGCCAAAAAGGGCAGCGACACAGTTGACCAGCCGGTCACGACAAAGTCAGCGGATTCGACTTGAACGTTTTTTTACAATGCATACATTCTACGGGGCAGTAATCATTCATTCTCATTGCTGCGCCCAGCATCCGTACCAATAAAGCGAAGACTTCGTTCCTATGCACGATATGTGATTCGGCTTGCGTCTCTACTGGTTTTTTTTTCTCATTTTCTCGCCTTATTTCCAAACTTTTCACTATAATATAGGGAGCAAAGCCTATATAGACCTTAAGCAACCAGAAAAGCATTTAGGCGTCAAAGACGGCCAAAAAAAACGGCTTTTTTTTTTTTTTTTTTTTATAACAACTTGTCTCTCGAGTCAATTGACTCTGCGAATCTATCAGACTAACTAGGCCAAAAAAAACGGCCTTTTTTTTTTTTTTTTTTATAACAACTTGTCTCTCGAGTCAATTGACTCTGCGAATCTATCAGACTAACTAGCAAAGATCTACTATCGCTGTCCTCACCACCAAAGCGGAACCGATCCACAGTCGCCAAAAGACAGGTCACATTCCCCGGGCCTGCCCCTAGGGCCTGCGCAACAATTGCCACACCTCATCAGTGTGTTAAAAGCTGAAAACACCTTGTTACAAGAAGGGTATCTTCCCCATCCCCTCCATGGTTGTCAACCGCCTCCTCCCTTGCAGGCAATCCAGCAGCGTCCGATCCGCTGCGTCTGGGTCAAGCACGGGGCCAGGGCAGCTCCCGTTTACATGGTCAGCGAGTAATGCACCACACGGACATTGGTCATCGTCGCTAATGTATCCATACCCATCACTCCAGTCCCCTCTCGGTCCCTTGTATGGAGTTCGTTTCATCTTGGCTGTGATCCCCCATTCTCGCTCTCGAGCAATGGTGGCCTTGCAGCGTGGTTTCCAGATCAGCTCCGTAGCTTTCTCCTCAATAAAGCCGACGAACTTGTGAATGACCTGGCGCGCAATCGACGATGGCGAGGTAAATAGACTGCCCCACTCCTTGATAAGGCTTACGGGTGTGATGCCACGGCATAAATCGCTGATGCTCCAGGTCAGATCCGGAGAGCGGTCATAATACTCGTCGCCTTTGAGCATTGATCGGGTCCCGGCGATACAGGATAGACCTCGGATGTGGGTCTCGTTGTTAGGACAAACCCATCGAATGGGTTTCGGTGCAGCAGCGGCGGCTCCAGCGCGGATCCTATCACGCTCTTGCTGCTTCTTGCTGTTCTTGTTGTATGCGGTCGTTGCAGCTCGTCCCCACTTATCAATCTGCTGCAGCCCTTCGCGCCAGATCTCCTTGTGGACATCTCTAATAGCACTGCACGTCCACAGGTAATGGTTGTCCTCGTCCTGAACATCGCAGACGCAGCAGACACGGTCAGGATATAGACTCGGGTGGCGAGCCTTCATGGTATTCAGGGTAGGCAGCATACCATGCAGCTTCTTAATATGATGTGTCCTCTGGGACGTATCAGCAGCACTGCTGAAGAACGTGTGCACAGAGCGCTTGCCGTGGACATGGGCAAGGGTGGACCGCCACTCCACGTCGGCAAGATCTGGTATCGCTCTCTTGACACGACGTTGGGTTGTCCAGGCCTGATGACGCCTGATTGTCGTCTGCTGCTTGAGTAGCTGCCGCAGATCATGTTCCACAAGATGATCGTGGCAATGTGCAAAAAAGCGGATGTCTTGCTGCTCGCTTAAATCAACCGACCAGGGCATTGACTCGACTCGGACGGCGGCTGTCGCCACAGTGTCTGCAATATTGTTGCCAGTGTTGGTGCTGTGCCCACGGACCCACCTCACCTCCACCGACCCAGACCGATCCTGGACAATCTTGTGTAGTGCTGCCCAGTGTCCAGAGTACGTACTACGGAACCGCTTACGAGGTAACGTGTCCGCACGGGAACGCACAAGCTGCTGGTATTGTTGCACGACCGCTTGGTTGTCGAGCTCCACAATAATGTTTTGGTCTGGTGGTGCAGATAGGATGGCAGCTAGGAGACCCATGAGTTCTGCTTTTGCTGAAGAAGCGTAGCCGTCTGTGCGGCCCTGCACACACCTGACCACGGGCTGCGATCGATCAACGACCCCAAAGGCCATGGCTACGTCTTCTTGACCAGTGTTAATCAAAGAGCCATCGGAGGAGATGACTCGCGGTGCTGTGTTGTCGACAGGAGATTCTCGCAGCTGTGACACAGCAACTGCCTCAGCGTGTGATAAGCTGACTGGTCCAATTGTGGTTCTGTCTGGATATAATGTGCCCACCTCCTCAGACAGCTGGTGTACAGGCAGCAATGGATACGTTTGGCGTTGAGGCAGTAGACGCAACTCTCGTTGTTGTTGACGCTGTAGTCGACGTTCGCTGTTACGCAGGCGTCGGCGCTCCCGTGCCTGCTGGGTACCGTACTGGGCATGTATCGCTTGCGATGCACGTGCGCGTTGTGAGTTGATGTCTTGCAAAAGTGCTTTTCTGCGCCGAGCAGCAGAGTCTAAGGCAGCCTGTGCGCGTCCTCGTAGGCGAGCCAGGACGGTGTGATACTGCGCGCTGTTAAGATCCAAGAGTGGTGAAAGGCTGCGGACAGAGGTACGGCTGGCTATCTCGTATCGCCTGTGATTGGCGCGCGAAGCACGGTGCACGCTGTTGACCTTTTGTTGTAAATCGCTGGTGATGGCGGCGCTTTCGGTATTGTATGCAGCATGGGCGCCCTTAATTTTCAATGCACACCTGTCTGCGAGGCGAGAGAGTGCAGCATCCCTGCTGGTAGCAATTGCAGCGAGGCTGGGAACAACTTGTACCCCATTGTCCGCAGTACTGGGCGCCTGAGGTTGGGCGGGCCCCGTTGGCCACGTGATGGAGACAAGGCAGCAACTGTGTGTGTGTTTGTTTGTGAGAAAAATATTTCTGTTGGGTCAAAGTCCTCGCGCGAGGTGCCGTTCGCAGGTT